>NC_068280.1:12527260-12827260 GCF_025860055.1 Xyrauchen texanus | reverse complement strand
GATATGTACAAAGAATTTGTATTGCCAAAACCAAATGAACAATGTGAAAGTGGAGATTCATAGTAAAAAAATCACTTTATTATGATCTGTTTCTCGCCCACACTTATCATATCGCTTCTCAAGATATGGATTTAACCACTGGAGTTGTGTGGATCACTTTTATGCTGCCTTTCTGTACATTTTAGAGCTTAAAAATGTTGGTCAACATTTACCTGCATTGAATGGACCTACAGAGCTGAAATATTCTTATACAAATCTTCATTTGTGTTCTGCAGAGTAAAGAAAGGGTTACAATTAATTTTACAATGTCCTTGTTATGGTGTAATAACACAAGTAATTACTGGTTATTACTAATTAACAACATGTACTTACTATAAGTTTTAGGTTAGGGTAAGGGTTTGGTTTAGGTTAAGTTGCTTGTAATTATGCATATACATGTAATATTTATGATTATAACTGAACACAATATAAAAAAAATGTTTTGCTTTTGCCAAGCAGTTGAGATGACCCATTGACATTTAGAATGATTTGATCTAATGACATAATGTGTGCAACAATCAGCTCGTCCATTAGCCATGACTCATCAAATTAAGGTATAAATTGTTTTGGGTATGAAGCGGATTGGATAATAAATTTTTTACATTTCTTGTGATGTCCCATGCATGGGTGGTAACATGCTACATTTACTCCTTTACATTTACTTGAGTAACTTTTTTGAAAAAATTAATAAAATACTTTTAGAGGAGGTTTAAAAGTAGGTACTTTTTACTCTCAGTCAAGTCAATTTCGAATAATATTTTTGTGCTTTTACTTCGTTACAATGGGCATTACTGGGTTTAATTTTAATTAATGTGCAATTTATTTAGAGATTATTGAATGGGACATTTACGACAGTAGAAGTTCTCACAGCTGTGTGCGCTGACACAGACTGTCACTCAAGACGAGTCCATCACTGCTGCATCATGCTCTTGTAACTAACTGAAACACTTTCTTCACCCTGCACAGTAAAAAAAAGGTCAGTTTCATCATGCAATGCCTTAATTTAACGCCAAGACAAACGGCTATTTAAAGATTAAAATTGCATCTCCAACTTAAGGCAGCACGCAGAGGTAAGTTTTGGCTCTAATGATCACGTGGGCTTTTCTGTGACATGGTGATGGTCATTTTCAGGGTGATTCTGTAAATATGGGCTCTTGAGACATTAGTTTTTAATGTACATTTTAAAATCTGCAGAGATATATCAGTGCTCTTTGTCCCGCATCTTGCAAGTCATGAGCAGTATTTACGCAGTACTAAAGTAATTGCTCAGACATAATTTAATATTCCGTCATAATTTCCCTTCCCTTGTGTTGTTCCGCATGTGTGGCCTTCTGTATTTTGTGGAACCCAAAAGATGTCAGACAGAATGTTAGGGACTGACAGTCTCAGTCACCATTCACTTTCAAAATATATAGGAAAAAAAAAACACATTCACTGGAAGTAAATTGTGGCCAAGGCTAACATGGTGAATGATGACAGAATTTTCATTAATAATAATATTAATAATAAGAATAATAATTCTGTAATACATTTTAAATGTGTATTATGCAATGGGATATAGGGGAGTTCATCTCTATTATGTCATTTGTGAAAGTAACAAATTACTCACTACTTGAGTACTCTTTTAATTGGATACTTTCTTACTTAAGTAATTATTTATGTTAGCACTTTTACTTCTACTTGAGTAATTAATGTAATAGTTAATAATAAAGTGTAATAGTTTTTTGAGAAAATTATATTAATTTATTTTAAAAACAAAACTTCATAAAAAAAAAAAAATAGCAGTACATGTTTCTGTAGATCAATTGGTAGAGCATGATGATAGAAAATCCAAGGTCCTAGGTTTGATTTCCAGATAAAATGTGTACCTAAAATGCACTGCAAAAGTGTAAATGCAAATGTGTCTTAGAAGTTATTTTAAAATGTATTAAAGTGTTTTGTTCTGCAAATCACTGAAATTCTCCTGTGGCCTTGTCCAATATTATTCCTCATGACATGTGGTAAATAGCACAAACCTAAAAGGACAGACAATGAGGTTACATTAGTCTGGGAAATCTCTTTGGGGATGTCATGTACCAGAGAAATAATTTTCTGCTGTGTCATTAACATATCTCTGAGTGAAAACCATAGATACCTCTGTACTATTTCCAGAATGTGCTAATTTTCCAGCTATATAGAGCAGGGATATTGTGCTAATTTGGTCAATCTTCAGGCTTAAATTAAGTTCTATTGAATTTAATGTGTTGCCCATTTCTGACCATCAAGGACTGTTCCAATGAACACATTTAGGGATTGAAGACAACCTGATGAAAGTCTGTCCAGGAGTTGTAAATCAGAATAGCATATTAGCTTAGTACCACCTGCTGATAAACTTATCCTTCATAACCAAAATATCCTGTGCTCTGGTCATTATACCATGTTTGCACAAAACCTTTAGTTATAATGATAATATCAATTAATATTATATGATTATATGAATGTAATATGAATGCTCATTCCCTTGACGTCTATTGGTGTCAACGCCTAAATAAGAGTTGGGAGTGGTGACCCCATAAACATGTCTCTTACCCAGCCAAAGCCGCTAGGAGACTTGAATATGTGAATATGAACATCATTCTGTGAGTGATCCTGCATTGCTGCATCAGACGATCATGTCTAAAAATAAGATGTGTGGCTGATGATGAGTGATAGAGAAGGCTCAAATGATTTCATTAGGAAAGCAATTTGACTGTCAGTGCCTTTAATTACATTTGGTATTTCAGTCACAGGCCAGCTATGGGATCAGAGAGCACACTTTAGGACATGATGTGCTTGTGTAGTAAACAAGGGACAAGATTGCATTCCAGGGGCCCCGGTTTATGGCAAGGCCCCTCCCTAACTGTCATGGTGAAGAAAAGTTGTCATGTATTGATTAAATCATGCTGGACTAACACAAACAAATTCCAAGCAGCCATCACATTAAGATTTTCAGACTATTGCCAGACACCTAGGGGCAAGAAATAAGTCCCTGGATCCACCTTCACATTAGAAGGGACCTCTCATTGGTCCAAGGGTGGTTTCTTAGCATCACAATCCTTGGGTACATCTTGACTCCCATCCTAAGATTTAAGCTAAGATGGCCATAAAAATTCCTTAGGATCTCCAGAAGCAACATGTCAATGTGGCAGCAATGGCTGAAACTAAAAAAAGGCCATAAAGAAAGACAAAGTAATCCATACATATGCTTGGAATCCTTGAAATGGACATCAGCTGTGAGTCTCCACGAGAAACCCTTATCACAGACATAACTAAGTACACAAAGCAGCTCATGATTTACTTTCTGCTACATGCCTCAAAGGAAACTCTCCTTTAAAAGACTTTATGTCACTAACTTGGAAAAATCTGGTGATTATTTTACACTCATTTAATCACCTTGGAATCTTGAGAACCCGATTCTGTTTCCAAGCGGACTGATGAAAAATCAGGTGTGCTTCTACTCGTGGAAGTTCCATCAAACCAGCCGATCATGGTTTGAGGAAATGCTTTCCAATGTGCATCAGACGGTTTGTGCATGGACTGTTGGCAGTCCGTGGGTGTGCCGTCTTAGCTGAGACTACACTCTGTATAGATTTTTTAGATGCAAGGATGCATTCGATGTGACCGACATTTACAAATCTAGAAACAAAATGAACTGTGCCCATATCAATGTGCCATACACTACATCTTTGGAGCAAATTAATTTGTCTAGTCTGTCTTAGCTAGTTAATTAGCTATGGGACTTGAACAATTCTTTCACTTCGGACAACCCTCTTTGATGGGTGTCAAATGTAACATGTAGCTTTATTTACTGAAATCAATAACTTATCATTTGTGAATTATTGATGCAGCCCTCTACATTGCGAGTAAATCACTTGCATATGTGACCAAATTTCACACTTTGCGATTAAATATGTCTGTTATTAGCCAGCTTGTAAATGTTCAGATTTCATTTGTCAGTGATTGAGTTGTGTAGTGGTGAATAACTTGTAGCATACTTTTTATTAAATAAAAATTATTTGGATTCAGCCTCATCTTTTATTGGGTGTTGTGTTCTCGCAAACGTTCACTTTGAAGGACATTTACCTTATTTGGGTCCTGAGAACTTGTGATCATATTATGTCACCATCGCTTTAGTTGAGCCATGATGTGCCCCAGTTATATTTACATTGCATTTTCTTTTCTATTCACTTTTCTATGGACTGTTTTCACAAAATTCTCAGTTTTACAGCATGGCTAACTTGCCTGTTGGACGTCTGTTAGAAGGTAAAAGTGTTGCAAAACTCAAGAGCTTGTACATTTGAATTAATATTTGTACAAGTACAAGGTTTCCTTTTGGTTCGTTCATGCATCTTGTGTCCAAAGATGGGATCTGCACACTCCATTTTCATTTCATGTCTCTTTTAATGTCCATTCTGTTATTTACAGTCAGTTGTGATCAAAAAGTAAAAAATAAACATTAATTGTAATTATACATTGCATGGATGAGAGAAAACCCTCTGTGGGACTTCTATCTTGTTAATATCTGCTGCGCTAATTCAACCGTTAACATTTGCTCTCAGAGCTGCCCGTTCTCTTAAAGAGACAGTACCATTTTAGTGCTTGTTATACACATTATTGTACACTCAATATAAATCGGACAAGTGCATATAAACCAACATGTAACAAAATGTAGTAAGTGTAATAAATGTGTAAATATAAATATTGAAAGGGACAATCATACATTATGATATATTTAAACTTCAACATATATTGTAAATATGGAAGAATTTGGAAGACAAATAGGCTCTTGCAGCATCTATGCAGGGGTTTTTATGAAACCTAATGTTTTTACATGATATATTTGAAGTAGTACCAGTTAAATTATTATTGTATTGTATTAAATTATTGTTACATTAAATTTTCTATTTTCAATATTAGGTTCCAACCTTGTGAATTATTTTTGAATAATGTACATCTTGTATCATTACTATAAATGCAATTTCATGACATCATAAAGATTGATAAAATGTTAAATTTGTACTTTTTTAAATAAAAATAAAATGTACTATCTTGCACACTATATTGCGTGGAGTCATATATACTGTATGAATTCTTTATATGTGAAGTTGCCCCTTTCTCGGTTTACTTAATATCTTTTTTCAGTTTTTAGTTGCATTACACTTACATGTCTTCAAAAGTCTGGTGAGTAAAAACAAAATTGAAAACTGAAGTTTGATCATGTAATGTTTACAATGAATATCTATATTATTATTATTATTATTATTATTATTTATTTATTTTTTTTAAATCTGCAAGTATTTGTGGCCTCCCTAATCTTATATACTGTAAGGCTATCAATGGATAGCCCTTTTCTGCAACCTTGACTTCACTTGATTCATTTATTGTTCTGCTTTGATCCACGTCTAAACTGTGAATATCTACAACTTATGTGTGCTCTCCTAGACAGATATTTGAATGTGTCATCCAATAAATCATTATATCTCTTCTAGCAGGGTGAAAATAAGCAGCAAACAGTGTGGTTGGTTACGGCTGTGTAAATATGGCAGCGGTGGGGTAATTTACACTAAACGAATGTCTTTCACCTCTTTGCTCATGTTACGAGGACATGCTGTCACAGTGTGTTGAAAAACATCCCTTTAACACGTTATTAGTTATATATAATGAAGTGAGCACATGTCTGAACGAAAGCTTCCAAAAGTTGTCCTTTCTTTAGTACTAGGTGACAATTCATATATCTTTAAAGTATTTTCAATAAATCTTTTAAGAATGCATGCATTTGTTCACACCTGACAAATATTTATACATGCAGGTGTCTTTTCAATGTACTCTACCTCTTTTAACCGACAAATAATACTACATATCTGAGAGGATTGCATCGGTAAGATGATTGTAAAGGTAAAAGGTAAAGGTGGAGGCGAGAACCGGCTTGAAAATATAAATAATAGTTTAATATAAGACTTAACCAAAAAGACAGAAATGCACACAGGTGTCGGACAGCTGGCCATAACCTCCTCTCTCGCTCTCGGAGGCTTGATTAGCCTGATTAGGGGCCGGATGTGCAGAATCATGCTATTTTTTGCAGATATTTTACAGATTAGTTGCTAATTTTCTCAGTCTGTATGAGTTTGTTGCATCTTTATATCTGCAGTGTTTTAATTCCTTGCCAGGACTATTATTGAGAAAAAGTGAAAAGCCATTTTACAAGCGCTGTTTCAGCTATCCTTTAAAGCCTCAAAGACTAAAATAGCCACAAAGTAATATTTTTCATGATATATTTTCTGCATTGTTATCAGGCGTGAGCATTATTCATCAAGCCACACTTCAGCCCCCAGTAATGCTTTGTGGTATGAATAAATTATGCAGATTACTATGTACTGCTCATAGCTTTACTGTTTCCATGAACCGATTCAAAAACCGATTCAGCACTTCTTTTACATCATCATGTTATGACGTATCTAGCACATAATTCTAACATCCCAGAGTCATGGTTTTTATGCTCAAACATTTAAATAAAGCCATATGTGAACGCACATTGCTGAATATTACCTTTAATTAAATTAAGTTATAATAATTATGGCATTTAGTGTTATCAGTGTTTCATTCTGTGATTCTGCACGTCGAATACGACTGATGTTGATTACATCTTGGATAAGTTTCCTAAAAGTTTTGCACCTAAAGCAACCAATACAGACACTGTGAACAGACGTGGATATGTTCTATGTGTTTAAAATGTAATTTAATAAAACTAGTCTGAATATGAATATTTCCAGTATGTTTTGGTTGTCATTAAAGAAATGTACAGTTCGCCACAGGCTCGTTCATGTCCTCGGTGCACGCATGCTCATAGGATCAGCAGCTCACTCATCAGACTCCTCCGTAATCCTCAGCAAACTTAGACAGTTCGTGGGACCGGCTCATTTGGCTCTTTTTGAGTCAGACATGACCGAAGAGCTGAGTTTTGATTCTGTCTGTAGGTTTGAGTTCTTCATTCCAAATTGGTTCTTTGGTTCAATAACCGGTCTAGTAACTCGTTAGAGCCGCCTGCCTGCCTGTCTGTATTAGTAACATAATTGAGTACAAATGCATACTTGACTCAATACCTCATTTGCAAATATTTGTAAAGAATAATAATAAAAAAAACATTGAAACAAACATCTGTTGGTTTCTAAATGTTTTATTCGAATACTCCCATTAACATCTCAACACACAGCAAGTCCTCGGTAATCTTCTCCAGACCTCGACAGTCAGTAGGACTGGTTCATTCGGTTCTTTTTGAGTCAGACAGTTCGATGTGCTGCGTAGCCTGTACATTTACTTCAGCTGTGCATCTTGCGTCATCAACCCGTAACTAAAGTTCAATTCAGTTCGATGTTGTGAACCGGTTCGACCGTTTACTTGCTGAGAATCAGCTCAAAAGAACGTTTCATTCAAGAATTGAACATCAGTAATGCGCACAAACAGATATGCGCTAGGATGTTATTCTATTTTTCAAAATAAAAGCCAGTTTATATTGCTTTACCTTACCTTACAGAGTTTAAACAGCTACTGTCATCATCCACCAAATTTAGCTAACAGCTATTGATAAAGATGTAAAATCGTATAAATGCAGTCAATGTATCATGCAAAGAAAAGTGATTACTTCAAACTACAGTCTCGCATAGTCAGACCCATATCCACACTTTGTTTTAGCCCTGTTCTAGCACTGGAGATTCAAATATAATATGCAGTCTCAAAGTTTGTAGTAAAACAATTATAACTGTGTAATTGTAATTATGCTACCTCATCTGTCAGCATGATGATGTTGAATCACGTTCAGTTTCTTTGTACATTACGTCATTGTTTTGGTCGATGCTTGCATCCCTATGGTGTGTGTGCGAGCATGAACAACAGGTAGCTGGCTGCAGTTCACTTAACGGCCACTAGTGTCATTAATAACAAGGGTTTCTGAATCTTACATACTGCACCTTTATATAGTAAATTCTTACACTAAACCAACACCAAAACCTAACTTATGGGGCTTTTCCACTGCATGGTACAGCTCTCTCTGCTTGCTTTTTGGGGGTTTTCCACTGTGGATAGTACCTGGTACTTTTTTTAGTACCACCTCGGTCGAGGTTCCAAGCGAGCTGAGCCGATATTAAATGTGATGTCAAAACCTTGCAGATCACTTATTGGTCAGAGAGAATTGTCACGATTTGCAACACAAGACATCAACCTGCTAGTTTTAAAGTTATAAACAGCGATAGCAGTATCATTGGTTCACGCGACTTTCGAATTGTAAAATGAAATCATGTACCAAGCTTCACTTTATTTAGTTGACCAGCTACTGGAAAGCTTGCTTCTAAAACATCCAGGCCAATTTAACTTTTACACTTGTGTAAAATCACCATGAAACAACCGCTTTATGCAGCACAATGAGCTAGTAGCTAACAGCTAGCGGTCGTGTTATTGTTTATGGTCAGTAATGTTTGTGTCGCGTTTAAGATGACGTCACGGCAGTAGAGGCGGCGCAACTATGACGATCAGCCAATAATCCCACCTGCATTGAGATGGCACTAAACTGCAGTGGCTTTTTTAAAAGCATGTCTTTGTGTCTAATTTCTTGTCATATATCACTCTGAGACATCTTACAGGTTGCCCTCTACAGTGGCTTGTACATCAGCAAAATTACCCACCACTGCAAATGAAAAATCTGCATTTGGTGGGTGTTAATTTCACACCTTGTTCACCAGGAGTAGCTGTATGACAAATTCAGGAGAAAGGAAATCAAAACAGTGTCATTGACTTTGCAATCGCACGCACACACACAACTTGATTTTAACAAAGAGCCTGTGGCTCACGAACCATAGGTTCCCGACCCCTGCCCTAAAACAACACCTAAACCTAACAATTAGTGTCCTAAAACCAAATGAGAGGTATAAAAAACAAGACATTCTTACCCTAAACCAACACCTAAACCTAACTGATAGAGTCCAAAAAGCAAATGAGAGATTAAAAATACATATTAACCCTAAACCAACACCTAAACCTAATTGAGAGTGTCCAAAAAGCAAATGAGAGGTGAACAAAACAGACATCCTAACTCTAAACTATCATCTAAACCTAACTGATAGTGTACAAAAAGCAAATGAGAGGTAAACAAAACAGACATTCTTACCCTAACCCTTAAAAAAATCTAAACTAGCCGCAAACTTGCTGCAAATTTGCAGTGCATTATTTTTGGACATGCAAATGAGCATTTGATTTGCTGAAAATGTTTACCAGAAGTTTGTAGCTCTTCGCCAGTAGGGGTGAACCTACAGCAAACCTTTGGCAACAATGGACAATGTATGTAAAAATGATCAGTTTTACATACATTGTCCATTGTTGCCAAAGGTTTGCTTTTAGTTTAGATTTTTTTGGGGCAAGTTTGCGTTAAAATTGCCACGAACTCTCGATTTTCATAAGGAAAACCAACACCTAATTGTGTTCAAAAAGCAAATGAGACAGAAACAAAACAGACATCCTTATATCTTTATGATAATTACTTTAATGTATGCACGCATTTGCATGTATGTTGTGTATGTTTGTGTTTTCCAGGCTTTAGTGACACTTCAAACTGAATTTTCAGTCTAGGAGATGGTGAAGGTTTACTCTGTTATCCCACTCCACATGAGACGGCAAAGCGTGGAGCTAGTGTCCCAAACTGTAGATTGGTTAGCAACTCATCTCAGAGACTATTACTGATTAGCAAGAGTAATACCAAAGTACTATTAACGTTTTCTTGGACATTTACAATTTGGCTATTTAATTAGGCTTACTATTTTAAAAAAATGTGACTTCCTTATGTAATTTCATAGCTATACTGACTTCTAACACCATGTAAGTTATTGTCTGGACCTTTGGTGTGAAGGAAATCTAGAGACCGGATAAGGGTTTTCAGTGGTCTATTCTTAAACCAATACAATAAAAATATATATATATATATATTTTATATTAGTGTTTATTAAAAAGCAGGAAATAAGAAAAAAAAATTACATTTTAGAAATGGATATAATGTACCGTAACATGAGTAGGCCTATTAATAATAGTAAAAGTATGTAATTATATCAAAAGGCGTTATGGATATGAGATTGATTATTTTGCAATCCCTTATGTTTTAGTTGGTGTACTTGTAAAACAAACAGCTTGCCTATGATATATTCATAGACTATTCATTGCAAGCATGATGCATATTACAGCAAAATTGGAAAGAGCTGGCTGAAAATCCATTCTGATTGTCTAGCTACAATGCAACTCTTGTGAGAAAAGGGCGCACCTGTTTTATCAGTTCATCGGGTACGTTTTGTTTAGGCTGCTACAATGAGCACATATGAGGAAGAACTAGTCAACTAGTTTTTTTTTTTTTTTTCCAAAGCATGCAAAGTTTATGGCACTGAATCTTTGAAAGAAATTATACTGTTTGAAGCAGATTATGTGATTAAGGGATCATTTGAATAAGCTTTGTTGCGTGTCATACCAAAGTAATTAATAAAAATAAGCAAAAAGAACATTAAAAAACCACCTGTTTGTTTTAACCAATATTTATTACTTCTAGACAGGCACCAATCAGTCTGCACAAGCCCAAAGTCGAATACACATAACATCAATTAACTGTGAACTACTCCAAAATAAAACTGATGTTTACATTGCTGCTCTAACATAATATATTATTTTAGTTTCCAAATCAGAAATATGTTTTGTGAGGGGAGGGGGGCCTCCCAAATAAAATTTGCCAAGGGTCTCTTAATGTCTAAAACCGGCCCTGCTTATCACATTATTAGTGAGGGATGTCACTGAGGTATTCTGATTGACACTAAATGCCACCCAAGAGATCCAATGACACTCAGAGGGGTGTTTGGAACAGCATGCAGTAGCCTGTAGTAGGCCTATACTACGCATTTTTCACTTTTTTGATATGCCACTTGACCTGACTTTACATTTATACTTTCATATTGATCTGTTAACAGACGCTTTTTATCCTTAAATGCGTACAGCCAAGGAACAACACAGAGCGAAAAAAAAAAAAGGAGTCGTTCCCTGACCGGGAATCGAACCCGGGCCGCGGCGGTGAGAGCGCCGAATCCTAACCACTAGACCACCAGGGAAGCTGTTAGAAAATTTATTAATTATGTTTACATATTTTACGTAAATGATGAAACCGGATGAAAAACAGAGACGGTAGACGCGTTTTAAAGATGCCAATTCAGAATATGTACCTTTACAAATAATTATAGGCCTATGCAACCAGTTTAAATAGTTTTGTATGTCATAGCATTGTTCTAACAAACTCTAATCCGCTGTCAAACGCAACTCATCACATGCCAAATAATATTCAGGTAGTGAGCCGCAAATATCAGAAATATCCACAGTCGTTAACGAATGAATAGAATACAACAGGGGTATTGTTTGTTTTACTCACACACTAAAATCTGTTCATTTGTGCACAGTAAAGATACAGATGTTATGAACAGATCATGTGACTTTCTTGTCGCGTTTCTCTCATAAAATATAAACAGAATATGATTTTTTTACACAGGATTACTTAAGAAAATGCTCATGTTTTAAACAAACCCCAAAACACCGTAAATCGAAGTGTAGATTCTGAGATACTGTAATCTTCATGGTGCACGTTTGATATCTGAAACGGTGAATGGCGTCCGGGCGGCTGCCACCGGGTCATAGTGCCTGCCATATCCAACCTCTGTCACTGCGAACGCGCTACTAAAACAGACAGAAAACATTAAGTTCTTGAAAAGGAAAACCATCGACGAAGGTCATGTGGAATAGTGGGATATTGGTGTGCCATGGAATTTTTTAATCGTAAAAAGTGTACCGTGGCAGAAAATCGTTTCATACTGTATTTTTTGTAATTTAGTTGTAATTAGTAGGCAGTATACAGTATATATTATGTAGTATTCATCCAAAATCTTGACATTAAAGCAATAAAAGGTGGATGAGTAAAAAAACTGCATGAATTTGGGTTAAATTACCAGTATCAGTTGCTAAAGAGTATATCGAGCTCATAGTGGCAATGTACTGTGTCAGAAATACACAATATATAGTTAATCCATGTATCTTTTGTTCTTTTTTAACGTGATTCGATGGTTTGCACCTTACCAAGACAAATTATTTAATTGAGAAGGTTGAGGAGCACTAGACTGTAAAAAAAAGAATCTCTTCCTGTGGCAGGTAATATGCATTGCATTGATGAAATATTTAAGAATGTGCAGAAATGAAAATGAGTCATAACACAATAAATATAGGCATTTATTAGAGTTTATGAGTTATCTTGAGCTTGCTAGCTACTGTGCAACACTCATGTCAAAACAACATAGTAAACAGACAGATATTTAGAAAGTAGGACTTCACGTCATAGTTATAATAAAGAATCAATAACATGAATATGTATGATTTGTTTTTCCATGAACATGGCAGCCAATATGAATAATGAAGTATAACCAATGTCTTACCTAAAGCAGCAGTCCATGATGTTTTTCAAAAGTCAGGATAAAATTCAGTGGGCAATGCCAGCCTAATGTGTTCAAGGAATACACCTGATGAATAAATACATATTTTTCACTTAAGTTATCTCAGTGCATGCTTGTTTTGTTCACTGGTTGATCGCATACAACTTCAAAGGCGCATGTTGATACAACTTGTATGGAATTGTTTTTAATGCTACCAAAATGTAATAAAAATGGGTTGTTTCATGAATCAAACTACTTGTTTATTATAAAACAAACATTTAGAATCTTTTTAGAAACTAAGACATTTTCAATTGATGTAGAAAATTGCTTGGAGCCACAGATCCAGAGTCAGCTTTTTTCATTCCATTCTCCCAGTTACAGGGAACACAGAGCAATGCATGCGCATTAGCGGGTTGATTGACAGACGATGTCTGTTTCTAAATGATAGATTTGGCTCTTTTACCTGCAAGGTGAGACATTGTTTCTACATGCATTAAATGTTGGGTGCTAGAGCTTCTTTTTTGGGCATTTCAATTTCTCCCATCATTTAAACAGAAGTGGCTCATCTCTGCTAAACAGTCTCTGGCCTCAAACTGTATAGAACTACAATGCCCATCATACAATACATCTCCTCCCCAAAGATTGCACACTTTTACTCATGATTTCTCGCAATACAGGGAAAGTAGAGGTGTGCAAAAGCAAAGCGTTACTTTATTTAAAAAGTGTCTCCGATATTATGGTCTAAAATAAAAAAATATTGCGTTACATTACTTGTTACTCGGGAAAGTAATCTGATTACGTAACACACGTTACTTGTAACACGTTACCCCCCAAACTGAAAACAAAATATTAAGTATAAGATGAGCTCTGAATAATCACAAATTGTGAAAAATAACTGCAAGTTACAACAAATACAATAACAGCAACATATTTTAAATGGGCACACAGTAAAGCTATGAGCAGTACATAGTCACTTGCCTAATTTATTCATACAGCAACGCATTACTGGGAGCTGAAGTGTGGCTTGCTGAATAATGCTTACATCTGATAAAACACAAAACAATTCATGAAAAATATGTAAGGCTATTTGACCCTTACTTTGTTTAAAGGTTAGCTGAAACGGTGCTTTTCAAAGCATTGGGCTTTTCAATTTTCGAGAATAATCTGGTGAAGGAATAAAAACTGCAGATATAAATATGCAAAAAAACTAATATACAGAGAAAAATATGAGCAATTATAAATATGAATTATTAATAAAACAAATTTACATATATTTATTATTTGTTTATATTTCTACATATTATGGCCAACTTTGTTTTCATGGATTTATTTTTTTAAATAAACATTTACACATAATTGTCGGTAATTGAGATTAAATTTGAAGCATTGTCATCGGTGTCCTGCTATGTGCCACTTTCGACATCTAACTATTTTAAACAGCATTTTATGATCTTATTTATGTACATATATATTATTATTATACTTGTTGTTTCCACAACCTCATATTAACTAAGACAAAAGTTTATTTGCACTTCTAGAAAAAAGTTGAAAGGGGATTAAGATATTTAAAAACTTTGTAAAAATGCTGACTTGTCATAGCACCTAAAATACACACTTTCTCTTGTACTTTCATGTACATTTTAACCTAACATCTCTATGTTGGGGAAAAAATTGTTTTCTGACTGAGCTATAAAGAGCTTATATTTGGTGTTCTCTAAAAAAATCCACTCGTCCCATTTACAGTGGTTTTATATATTTTAAAGTTATGGCAACCTTTTCACTGGTGGGGCCCATTGTCATGACTAGCAGTCGACAGAATTTTTTTTTTCTTCTAAATTTTTAATTGAGCCAGAATATGAATCAATGAGCTGGTGTGTTATGGTGTGGTGTGGTGTCTTGCAGGGCGTGTTTGGTGGGCCACTCTGTGCCAGAAAGTCCTGGGCCACTTTTTAGTCCCAGTCCACCCCTGTCTGACCTCATCAAGACAATGCTTTTTCTTTAGAAAAGGAAGAGCATATAAAAGGTGAGCAAAATTTAGAGATGTGCAGTTTATATGCAAATGGTGAGACAGTATAGATCAGCTGCAGCTTAATGGTGTCCTTGTGGTGTAGCATTATATTTCTGTTCTTGGCAGTCTGGATTTAATTAACATAAGTATAACTATCAGAATCAGCTTTATTGACAAGTATGGCTCAGGTGGTAGAGTGGGTTGTCCACTAATCACAGGGTTGGTGGTTTGATTACCAGCCCACATGACTCCACATGCCGAAGTGTCCTTGGGCAAGACACTGAAACCCAAGTTGCTCCCAAAGGCAAGTTAGTGCCTTGCATGGCAGCTCTGCTGTCACTGGTGTGTGAATGGATGAGTGAGACACAGTGTAAAGCACTTTGTAGAAAAAGGTGCCTTTGTAGTCTTCTGATGTCCGATTTCGTAGTTGCACCAAACCAGACAGTTATTGAAGTGCAGAGGACAGACTCAATGACTGCTGAGTAGAACTGTATCAGCAGCACCTGTGGCAGGTTGAACTTCCTCAGTTGGAGAAGGAAGTACAACCTCTGCTGAGTCAATATGGGTGACCCACTTCAGGTCCTGTGAGATGGTAGTGCCCAGGAACCTGAATGACTCCATTGCTGCCACAGTGCTGTTTAGAATGGTGAGAGGGTCAGTGTTGGGATGTTCCTCCTAAAGTCCACTATCATCTCCACTGTTTTGAGCGTTTTCAGCTCCAGGTTGTTTTGACTGCACCAGTGAGCCAGCCATTCAACTTACCTTCTGTACACAGACTCATCATCATCTTGGATGAGGCCGACGACATTAGTGTCATCTGCAAACTTCAGGAGCTTGACAGAGTGGAGCTTGGCAGTGCAGTCATTTGTGTAAAGGGAGAAAAGTAGTGGGGAGAGCACACATCCCTGGGGGCATCAGTGCTGATAGTACATTTGTTGGAAGTGAATTTCAACTGTTTCACTAGCTGCTGCCTGTTCATCAGAAAGCGGGTAATCCACTGACAGATAGATAAGAGATATAATCTCCCTTCAATTGTGTCTCCATATATTTGTGTGTCTTCATATATTTGTGTTTGTCCTGTCTATATTTATGTGTGTATGTCTCAGAACGCATTGCAGGAATTGCTAAAGAAAACCAACAACAACCAGAAACCAGAGCAAGCTGACAACATGAATATCGTTCCTCCACATTCTCAGAACATTTTGTAATTTCATCAAATAACAAAAGCGAATTGTAGAAATATATAAAAAAGCACCAGAAAATAATGTTTGGTAAACTGTGAAGATCCACAAAACCACATATACTGCAATCTGGAAAAATACAGATTTCATTAAATGGCACATTATATTATTTATAAATCTGGGTCATTGTTTTCTACCTAAATGACGATAAAATGTGTGTCTCTGCACTAAATTGTTTTTTAATTACCTGGGTGGGTCTATTTCTATTTTAAAATACTTCAGTGTGTTACATCAGATCCAGATCTGGGTTAATTACTTCCTAAAAAAACATTGTGAATTTTTTAAGAGGTTATAGTGATCTCATGATACTTTTCTAAATGCGATGTCTCACCACGCAATTTGGTCATTTTTTTGGACCTAAATAACAAAGTTAAAACATTTATTTGCTGAAATCTGTACATTTGATACAACAGAACTTTTGTATTTAAAACTGATCTAATGGTTTCATAAAGATTGAATCACTTAAGCATAGCAAAGCATCTGTACATTTTCTCAGACAGGCAAAGAGATCACTCTTGGCGAGAAACCAAATATTTTCCCATTGAATACCTGCTGTTAAATTAAAAAATTTACCACTTTATAAATATCTATAGATTTATTAGTACTAATTGGATTAGTGATTTTGATTGATTGGATTGGTAAATGGGTTTTTAAATGTTACATGAAGTAATGAATACTTGTTTTTTTAGCCATTTAGTACACAATACTACTTTTTCAGGCTAAAATAGTCTGAGATATTGAATCAAGGGGAGATTACTTAGTTAAAGGTGCACTCAGTCATTATGTTCTTCATTTGAATTTTAAAGTTTATGTTTTTTTATTAATTGCAATTTTGATACATGTATAAATCAAGACCATTCACACGAGATGAGGACTAATATTTATATATCAGTAAGCTTATGAAAGCTGGTTATATCTACATGGAGAGGGTCCACTTATGGGGGCTACCATGTTGCGGTCACATGACCAGACAAATTTTTGAATGAGGCTGCATCCACACTGCTAGTAACAGAAAAGTTACTGAGTGCACATATAAATGTGTCCATGTGGCCTTTCTTTTGAAAATGATAAGAGTTTAATTATGAGTGATATTTTAGCTGCAAAAGTAGGTGCAAATACTTGCATTTCCATGTTATGCTAGTTTTCCTTTGCTGTGACTCACCATGTCAGAGCTCGTTGTGATTTCTTTACAAGTAACAGTTCCCAAACAACAACGTGTCAGTCAAGAAAGCAGAATGTATTTGCAGAACTTCAAAGAATAATTGTAATAAAAAATATCCTTAATAAAAAGGCTAAAAACGCACAACTTAAAACTCAGTCACACAGGCGGTAAAGATGACCGATAGGGGGCGGAAGCGACATGTTTGCTTGAAAAGCCCACATGAGCTACGTATGTCTGACGTAGTATTGAAATCTGGCCAGGTAACGGTGTCGCTGCAAATAGGAAAATAGCCTCTTTTAGTCAACTTATTTGCCAATATACTTGGGGGACAGAAGCGTTAGAATGCCTGGTAAGTTTTCTTAACTGCTTGGGTCATTGAAAAACTCCGTGTTTAATCTCTTGACTTTATAAATGCGGTGTGCTACTCTCACGCTCTTTGTTTTGTGAAATGGTAGCCATCGCTGCATCCGTAGAGTAGCTAATATTATTATACTAACAAATTTAACATGCCGTTAGAAGCGTATTTATGTTGTTTGAGCTCGTTTAGCAGGGGTTGTTTAAAGCGCAGTGTTTATTAGGCCCATTGAGAGGTCTGTATTAGTCCTGTGTGTGAGCATCCACCATGCTCCTTCATTTACAACACTAAAACCTCCTTAATCGTGCAGATATAACACGGCATGTTATGCTTCATTAGCAAGCAATAAGCCATTACACGTCACTCTATAAGGTTAGTTAAAACCTGCTCACGTGGAAACACAGATTGTTATTTCTCAGTCGTGGCTTGAGCTAACACGCAATAGCTTTACCATGCACGTTCTGTGAACGGAAAGACGGAGCAGATGTTTAGCTTTATGTAAACGCAGGTAATGTTTTAAGTAAAAAGGGGGCTTTTTTAATTCTATTCTGTTAATGGTCTTTAATTTAGAAAGTGAGCCCTGGAGCTTTCGTCAGGCCTTATCGCACATTTCAATGAATCAAATCCATGTGGGGAAAGATGGTGTCGACTGACCTCCTCCTCTTTGTCTCGTTTATGCAACACATTGTTAGTAATAGATTGTTGCGCCATCATCTTTAGACCATTTATTCCCGTCACTGCGCCAGGTAGTAGAAGAGGTGGTTAAATTTAGTTATTGTTTGTAATAGCTATTAAACATCGACGTCCTATTCTCGGGCAAGTTTTGTGTGTGTGTGTGTGTGTGTGTGTGTGTGTGCGCGCGCGAGAGAGAACCTTCTACTTCGGTGGTACCGATCATATTATCTCCGATGACAATAACTTGCATATTAAAAAAAAGATATATGCATTTTTGATTAATCACTCTAGCATCAATCAATTTTCACTGCAACACGTAAAATATACCAAATGTATTCAATGTCCACAACGTTTTCTTTAGTGATGGACTGCAATACGTTTTATTATTAATGGACGATGCCGATATCCAGAGAGCAAGATATGCCGATCTAAGGCCGATATATCACACAGAAAATTGACAAACAAACATTTACTGCATTTACAAACATTTAATGCATTTTTATTTTGCATTGGTTACAAAATTTCTGCTAAAAATAAAATACGATTTGTTCGTTTTAGATGGTGAAGAAAATTAAAACAAAATAACACCCAGTAATGCACACCATGGATGGTATGTGCACATTAGCAATGGCATTTTCTCACAAATACCTAACACGGGTTATAATAATAGCTGATAATAAATGATGTCATTCGATACATTTTTTTTAATTGTGATAAATCACATAATTCGTTGTAGTTAATCACAAATTTTGAAAATGTTGAAATTTGTCTGTAATTATGCTGCTTTTCTTGTCAAAATGCATTTATTTACACCTATAAATATAGAAATGGACTAAAATAGCACCAATTCAAGTAACTTTAAATGTTTCCCAAAGTCTAAGTGGGAGTTTTACTAATTGAAAGAACTAGTCGTACATAGGTTCTATATAGATTGCAATAGTCATTAAACCTAGTAAACTCATCCTCCACATTATTAATCAGCCAACAGACTGTGGCTATCTGCTTTGTTATAGCAATTGTAAAGCTGTGTTCATGATTTGCATCAGGACGCCAGTGTCAAACAAAGCTTTGAACTCCACATGAGAAGCGCTTGTAGACTTAAACGTCTCATTTTGCCATGCTTCTGTGGTAATTAAAATGTGCCTGCCTTAGACTGAAAAATGCTAGATTTGTCACAAGTTCCATCTTGGCTTGTTTTGTACAACAAATAGCGTTAAGAGCTCCTTTCTCCATTATTTGATCACTGACACGAAAGTGCTGTTGTTTGTGGTGTGTGCATCAGTGTAATTAGTTTGCACGGACACATTGCAAATGTTCTGCCCTTGCAATGTTTATGCTGGTTTATGCTGTATTAATGGTAAATCCATTAATCGTGATTAAGAAATTAATGGCATGCGGTGCATAATGGTGGATCTTCGTCTGATATTAAGAACATACCATCAGCCACAACATTAAAACCACCTGCCTAATATTTTTTAAGTCCCCCTCGTACCGCCAAATCAGCGCCAACCTACATCTCAGAATAGTATTCTGAGATTATATTCTTCTTACCACAAGTGTATTCGAGCAGTTATCTGAGTTACTGTAGACTTTGTCAGTTCAAACCAATGTAGCTATTCTGTTGACCTCTCTCATCAACAAGGAGTTTCCATCCGCAGAACTGCCACTCACTTGATGTTTTTCCCCCCATTCAGGGTAAATTCAAGAGACCGTTGTGTGTGAATCCCAGGAGATCAGCAGTTCTAGAAATATTTAAACCAGCCCATCTGGCACCAACAATCATGCCATGGTCCAAATCACTTTGATCACATTTTTTCCACATTCTGATGGTTGATGTGAACATTAGCTGAAGCTCCTAACCCGTATCTGCATGATTTTATGTACTGTACTGCTGCCACAGGATTGGCTGATTACATAACTGCATGGATAATTGTTGGTGCCAGATGGGCTGGTTTGAGTATTTCGCCAGGGATTTTAACACAAGTTTCTAGAATTTACTCCAAATGGTGCCAAAAACATCTAGTAAGCAGCAGTTCTGTGGACAGAAATGTCTTGTTGATGAGAGGTCAACAGAGAATTGCCAGACTGCTTCGAACTGACAAAGTCTACGGTAACTCGGATAACTGCACTGCAAAATTGTGGATCGAAGAATATCATCTCTGAGTGCTGTTCTGAGATGCGGGTTGGCGTTGTTTTGTCAGCAGGAGGGAGACCTACACAATATCAGGCAGGTGGTTTAATGTTGTGGCTGATCTGTGTATGTTCTTAATATCAGAGGAAGATCCACCATTATGCACCGCATACCAGAATCCATTATCCTTGAAACATTTTATTGGATTGTGATGGATTTATTACTTTTAGGAAATTATTTTACTCCATAATCACTTTTATTGAGATTTTTGCTAAAGTCAGCCCTGAATCAGTTGTAGGTATATATTTTATAAATTTATTAAATCACTTTAACTTTTAATATATTTTAATCTGTTTTTTGCCATGAAAATTGCCTTGGAAGCTGGCATGGCGTTAAATGAGTAAATAACTAACTAACTAACTAAAAACCTATAGGAAAATCCCTAGAGAACCCATGGTGATATACTTCTGGGTTTTAGGCTACTGCCTAAACAGATCTTTTAATCTTTTATAGTCACTTGGCTAGTGGTTAGTATCAGGTCTGTGTGTTTTCCCAACTCCCACAACCACCCTCCTCCCCCTCTTCCAAAAACACTCAAACATTTACAGTATATAAAAGGTAATCTGATTTGGAATGAAAAATGTAAAAGATTACAATTTTATTTTTGATAGAAATAAATTCTGAACAATTGAATGCTGTTGTCTGATTAATAAGTAATCCAATAAAAAGTGTTTTTAAATGTAATTTCATCCAATTACAAGTTTTAGATTTTTGGATGATATATAATCCAGATTACATGTTATCTTTTACTACGCAGCACTGTTAATAATTAACTTTATACACCCAGAACCTGCTGATATTAACAGTCCGGAGTTTGCGAAGACACATGGAGGTGGCAGCGGACCAGGGAAAGATGAGAATGTTGTGAATGGACACAAGGAGGGTGATGCCAACCCCTTTGCTGAGTACATGTGGATGGAGAACGAAGAGGAGTACAACAGACAGGTCAGTCTGGGAAGAGAAATTTCTCAAGAGTGTTCTTGCATGATAAAAGACGTCTGTCATTCAGTGGAGCATTTCCCACTAAAAAGTTGCCAATATGCTTCTAGCGAAACTGAAGAAAGAACAGATGTGATGTAATTTACAAGAACATTCAATTCGTTCTTGTGGTTCTAAACTGCTTGCCAGCTTGGACATGGAAATCAAATTTGCCATGATATCTTGACATATAAGAGTTACTATAAAAACATACTGTAAATTTCAGAACCGAAAACTTCATTGTTAGTCCAAAAAAGGCTTCTTCTTTTTTAAACCAAGGTGCCAAAATGGCTTTTTCCTGTACTTCCTCCTCATTAATACATCATGGTGAGGTATTACATCAGTACAGCCTCTGCATAAACGGATCAACGTCTACTTTATCATCAACACTGCTTAGGCCCGCCCACCGGTCTTGCTGTTAGAATAGAGCGGAGAGATTATTTTTGGAACAACAGGAGATGTCACGATGGCCACGAAGATGTCAAGATGTTGTGCAGTGCCATGTTGTGTGAAACTAGATTTCTTGCATTTGCTTTGCAAGGATTCCAACATTAAGAGATAGTGGCTGACGTTTATTTTTAATGAGGCCCCAGATCGCGTCGGTAAGAAAGTGTTTGTTTGCTTGCTTAATTTTACCGATGATTCTTTCACAACAAGACAGTTTGAAGCAGGCTTAGCAGAGAGACTTATATTAAAAGTTGATGCAGTGCCAACTATTTTGACCCGGCAGTGATGTCACAACAAAAAGTGTGAGTATCCATGTTAATTGTTTTGCTTTGTATGTTACAGACTGTTAGATGTATACTGAGCTTTTGATTTGATCCTAGTGATTTTAGACGCTTGTGTATTAGTTTTAATGCACGGGATCTCTAAGCAGCATATATTTACTTGTTCTGTTGGCATGATAGCACAGTTGCCACATATGCACCTAAAGAGTATTGATATCAATATATTTAAACAATCTCTTTCCTTCTTAATGAAAACATGACCCATTGTAATGAACAATGTATGCGTTTGTCACTGTCCTGTATACATTTACATGTTGCATGGTAAGTGTATCCTTTCACAGTTATAATTGTGATAGCACCATGTATTTACACTTTATCTGGTACTGTCATGCGTTTGTAAAACGCTGAAATGTTTCACAGTTGGAAAATGCCCCAACTATGTAACAAGATGCACACCGTTGTGTCGCTTCTTGGTTTAAACAACAATAAAAGTAATGCCTATTACACAAATAGACCAGTAAATTACAGTGATTATTTACCATGCTGTCATAGACTGTAATATCTGTGGAGTTTGTGGAGGGGGTTAATTCTGTATCGGACCCCCAATTGAGTCCCAAACACTGGATAGAAAGTGACCATTTATTCCAAAATGAAAAAAATCTTAAAAAACATTTTAAGTGGACCGCAAGGAACATTTATAAAATAAAATAAAATCCAATTCATGACACCTTTAAGCAAAACTTAACAGTGCATCTGGAAATTATTCACAGCGCTTCACTTTTTCCACATTTTGTTATGTTACAGCCTTATTCCAAAATTGATTAAATTATTTTCCTCAAAATTCTACAAACAATACTGCATAATGACAACGTGAAAATAATTTTTTTTTTTTTTTTTTTTCATCTTTGCAAATGTCTTAATAAACAAAGGGTAAAATCATGTACATAAGTATTTACAGCCTTTGGTCAATACTTTGTTGAAGCACCTTTGGCACCATTTACAGCCTCAAGTCTTTTTGTGTATGATGCTAAAAGCTTAGCACACCTATTTTTGGGCAGTTTCTCCCATTCTATTTTGCAGAACCTCTCAAGCTCCATCAGGTTGGATAGGGAGCGTCGGTGCACAGACATTTTCAGATCTCTCCAGAGATGTTAATTCGGGTTCAAGTCTGAGCTCTGGCTGGGCCACTCAAGGACATTCACAGAGTTGTCCCGTAGCCACTCCTTTGTTATTTTGGCTGTGTGCTTGGGGTCGTTGTCCTGTTGGAAGATGAACCTTCGCCCCAGCCTGAGGTCCAGAGCGATCTGGAGCAGGTTTTCATCAAGGATGTCTCTGTACATTGCTGCTTTCCCTCGATCCTGACTAGTCTCCCAGTTCCTGCCGCTGAAAAACATCCCCACAGCATGATTCTGCCACCACCATGCTTCACTGTTGGGATGGTTTAGGCCAGGTGATGAGTGGTGCCTGGTTTCCTCCAAACATGACACTTGCCATTCAGGCCAAAGCGTTCAATCTTTGTTTCATCAGACCAGATAATTTTGTTTTTGTTTTGGCAAACTCCAGGTGGGCTGTCATGTGCCTTTTACTGAGGAGTGGCTTCCGTCTGGCCACAATACCATACAGGTCTGATTGGTGGAGTGCTGCAGATATGGTTGTTCTCCTCTCTCCACAGAGAAATGCTGGATCTCTGTCAGAGTGACCATCGGGTTCTTGGTCACCTTCCTGAATAAGGCCCTTCTCCCCCGTTCGCAGCCAGCTCTAGGAAGAGTCCTGGTGGTTCCAAACTTCATTTACGGATGATGGAGGCCACTGTGCTCATTGGGACCTTCAGTGCTGCAGACGTTTTTCTGTACCCTTCCCCAGATCTGTGCCTCAATAAAATCCTTTCCCTGAGGTCTACAGACAATTCCTTGGACTTCATGGCTTGATTTGTGTTCTGACATGCACTGTTAACTGTGGGACCTTATATAGACAGGTGTGTGCCTTTCCAAATCATATGGCATTAAATGTTGGACAAAACAGCGCAAGTGCATAAACACAGCGCGCAAGTGAATTACAAGAGTGTGAGCACCATGACAAAAATTGCACGTAAAATGTAAACCTGCAGAACTTGCAAATCCCAAACTCTACCAAAAAATATGATTGCGCACAAAAATTAACAATCGTGAGTAGAAATGACAAAACCTCGAGTCATGACAGGTCCCGCACACACGCAAGTTATTTTCTGCACACGCGCAGCTGAAATCTTTACGCACCCGCAGCTGAAATCTTTACACACCCAAGTCTGTTTCGACAGTGTGGGGCCCAATCCTTTCTGTTAACACATGCTATTGGCTGCTGACCAAATCCTGTATTGATTGGCTGCATCTCTTCGAATCACTTGTGATTGGCTGTTGTTGGACAAGGACAGACAGAAAGCGGGAACTAGGAATTTTTTTATTTTTATTGAAAAACATATTTTTTTATTAGAAAAAACATAAATTGTCGTAGGGGAGAAATACGAAATATACATCAATTGGAACAATACAATTATTGTCTGTAAATGAAAAAAGCGTCCCCTACACAATACTGAACAAACAGCATACAAGGGAATATTTATCAAAAAACAATTGTCTGGATATATCAATACACATCTTTCTTGCAATTTTGCTAGACTTTTTCAGAGGAAAAATAAACCATGAAACCGTTCATAAACCATGAAAAAAAATGCTTCGAATATCTCCAGTTACTACAATGAATATGATATTTACCCATGAGAACAATCATATTAACCAAATCGGATAAGGATGAGTCTACATTATCCATATAAAAGAGAATGTGTAATAAGTCAAACGTTGGGATGTCATCAATCTTAAATGACAGCCAGTTATGTAAATCAGACCAGAAGCTTTTGGCCATAGGACATAAAAAGAACAAGTGTTCCAGAGCCTCATCAGCTGCCTCACAAAATACACAGGGATCTACTTCAAATTTGAACCTCTTTCTAAAAAGTCAGCAACCGTATATATTTTATAAATCATTTTAAAGTGAGTCTCTTTGACTTTATGGTAAATGGGCCATTTGATGAATTTGAAATGTGGTTTATCTTTGGACAAGGCATTCATATTTGGTACTTGTACACCCAATCCTCTATTATAATACAAAAACATTGTAGATAAAAAAAAATAAATAATTTATGCATTTGTTATTACTAGGACTGTCAATTGATTACTTTTTTTTTTTTTTTTTATTCGAATTAATTACAGATTTAATTTTAATTACAGATAAGTAAAATGCATTACATTCTTGTGGCAGAAAAGTTAATCATTAATAGCTTTAGAATACAATGTATTGTTTACTACCATATTATTGAACATAAGCCAATCATTGGCAACAGTTCACAGCAATCCGTTTCACAAGTGAATTTGTCAATCAGTTCGAGATTTATTATGAGGGCTTGTTTAAGGACAGTCAATTTACACCTGCAATCAGACATGCTTGTGTAGCGTCTCTGGTGCGTTGCGTCATAAATATAAAATTTTTAGGTCACTGTGTCAAGTTAAATATAGTTTAATACTTAGAACACATCTTGATCCCTTAGTTCGGATTTGCGCTCACCATGTTTGTGGTGTTCTGCTGCTCAAGGGTGTTTTTCTTCACTGTAAGTTTCACTTATTGCCCTCTGGAGTAAACGGGTGGTACTACAAGCTTGCATTTCCCAGGAGTCTTCCATATCATTGCGGGCATTGTGATTAATTGCCCCAAATATTGATTCAAAGTCCAAGGCGTTGATACCACCCTTATACTATTTCACTAACTGTGATTTCCTAATATATTGGGTTTTATTTTTCCAAAGGAGGGAACTGGGAAGATTGGGAATCGGATGATGGCAGACAGTAAAGAGGTTATGGTTTCTTTCTAAATTCCTCAATTTCTTGCTGTAAGATTGTGTGCGCGTGCATACGTTTTCTGTCTTTTAATAATAACTGAAAAAAGGTGGAAATCCAGAATGCAGCAAGGCGTTTAGTGAACCTGTTAAGAGGTACCCTGAATGCAGGTCCATCTAACTTTAATTTTTGAAGGGAACATTAGTGTTTCACAAAATGGTAAGTGTAGATGTCAGATAGTTCCAGCTTGTTAGTGTGGTACTGCAAGGGCCATCCACTAGTCATCAGCCTCCACATTAATTCATTATATAGATGAAATGCAGGCTCAGAGTGGAAGGCAGTCAGGCCCTGGGACCCTTGGGGCTGGGAAAGCACAACAGGTGCAGCAGAATATGGCCAGGGTAGGAAATGAAGTGTAAATTAAAATTCTTATTACACGGCTCTCTGAAATGTTTGATTCTGATTTATCAGTCGCAATATTATGACCGTCGTCAGTAGCAAGGCTTTCTAAGGACCGCTCATCCGGCCCTTCTTTCATGTCTCTTATCACACTTCGGATGGATGCCCTCTCATTTTAATCAAACACAGCTAGTGTCATCTTGATCCTCATATGTATATGTGTGTATACGCACAAAACATCTTACAGCTGCAAGAAATTGAGGAATTTAGTAAGAAACCGTAATCCTCTTTACTGTCTGCCATCATCCGATTCACAGTCTTCTCGCTTTCTTGTCCAACAACAGCCAATCACGAGATGCAGCCATTCAATACAGGATTTTGTCAGCAGCCAATAGCGTTTGTTAACAAAGGATTGGGCCCCACCCATGATTGTCAAAACCGACTTGGGTGTGTAAAGATTTCAGCTGCGCATGTGTGCAGAAAATATCTTGCGCATGTGCAGAAAATATCTCGTTACATTTTACGTGCGAGCTGTCACTGTACTCGCATTGTTGTAATTCACTTGCGGGCTGTGTTTATGCCCTTGCGCTGTTTTGTCCAACATTTAACGCAATAAATCATAAATCAAGTTGTAGAAACAATCTCAAGGTTGATCAGTGGAAACGGGATGCACCTGAGCTCAATTTTGAGTGTCATAGCAAAGGCTGTGAATATTTATGTGCATGTGATTTTTATTTTTTTTAAATAAATTTGCTATGATTTCAAACAAACTTCTTTAACGTTGTCAATATGGGGTATTTTTGGAGGAAAATAATGAATTTAAGCCATTTTGGAATAAGGCTGTAACGTAACAAAATGTGGAAACTTTGAAGCGCTGTGAATACTCTCCGGATGCACTGTAGCAAAAACCTTAATGTCATATTGGCTTTGCGTGTATTCTGTTGTCAGTATAATATGCTTGTCATATGTTGATGTTCATCTAAACATCAGCCCCAGCAGCATGGGGTGTCTTAATGTTCACAGATAATAAACATTCGTTCAGCTGTGTAGTTTTAGCTCTGAACGAAGAACAAAAAAAAACTTTGCAGTGAGTGTATTGGTCCACTTACATGGAAAAAGAGCTGCTGCTATGGACCATGTTTGTTAAGCGAGTGTATTTTCTATCATGGCTGTCAGTACACACGCAATAATATTATATTTGCGTGATTACAGTTGGAAAGATGCCAGCTTCATTTCAGAATGCCCAAAGTATGCAAACAGTGTTGATTTACTATGCTTTTGCTTACCCAGCTATAGTATTGCCACAATGAATGTGTGCAATCATCATTTTGAAGTCTGAATTAAACAATGAAGTGATTAAAGCACTAACTCTTGCAGAAACTTCAGCATTATCAAGTGCCGATTGCATTGACTTCAAATGATTGCACGCATATATTTTGGCATTGTTGTAGCTGGGTAAGCAAAAGGAAGACTTCAGATAGACTTGATGAATGAAGACAACTGAAACCTGCATGCAGTCACCGTGACTGTGTTCACTGGCCCTTGGTGAGCGAAGCTGAGTGGGCGTTTTCAATTCATTATAATATGAGTTGGCCGCAATGCTTGCGTGGGGGATTTTTGGGAAGTGTTGTGGACAAAGTGTTGAGCGGTCGAGATCATCAAAATTCTTTGAAATGTTATGCAAATGAGAAGTGGAAAACACAGGGCGGCAGCCAGTCACTGTGACCTGAAAGCAGTGATGGTGCTTGAACAAGAAGTTTCTCTTCTGTGCTTGTCAACTTTTTAGCCTATGTGAAAGATGTTCTTTCTCACTGCTAAATGTAATTATCCCTGCACATTACATGGTCTCAGTGCAGGAAGTTCCTTTTTCTTTTTCTTTTTTTTCCATTTAATATGTTTGTTAAAATTAGTAATCCAAACATCAGAACACAAGAAATCAATTGTTTCTTGGTATTGGACTGTAAATGTATTGCTCTCCGTGAATCTCACCATCTTTCTTCATACAGCATAGACACAGTTTAGCTTGCATTTGCACCTAACTCCTGCCCTTTCTAATGTTTTCGAGATGAAGTGTAATTGAACTATGTTATACACATGGCTGGAAAACATGAGCTACTTATCTGAAATTTAAGTATACATGTAACAACTGGTTATGCTTCAAAACTTAAACATTGAATCAAATGCTAATGGAGTTTGATTGGGAAAAAATTAAACAAATTTTGTGATTTTTGCTTCTTTTCATGAGTTGTTTAGCTGCAGGGTGAAGATTACTATTTAAAAAGTCTACTTGATATCACGGGTCACACACCTGTTACATTTCTCATGTATGGAACATTAATTTAGTTTTTCTGTGCTTTGTGAATCAGTCAGTGTTGGTCTTGTGTTATTTAATAAAATTTTTATAGACAAGGTCTCCTCGCTTGGGAATTGTGACTAATTCTTTGATCCTGCTTGTGAAAACACTATAACATCATGGCTTTAATAAGTGTTTTTGTATAGCCATGTCTAAAAACAGCTATTTTACATTTCTGGGTTGGGCCAGTAACATTTTTGGCAGGGCCAGTAGAAAAAAATCCATAGCATTGAGCTCTTCTAGGCCTGCATGATTATGAAAAGAAATCCTAATAGTCAATAATTTCCCTTCATATTTTTTTATTAATATAATTTACATGAAAATACTTATTTTGTGTGGTAAATGTGCATACTATATATTTTTTATTAATGCTACAAAAACTGATAATTAAATTCTTGAATAAATATTTGCATGGAACAAAGTTATGCATTTTACACCGAAAAGTGAGCAACGCAACAATTCTTGAATGTCATTACTGATATGCTGATAATATATTTTAAACACTGCTGATTTGTCATTGCATTCTTGCACTTGATCACATGACAAAAAAAAATGCATTTCACATAACTTTTTGGTACTTTTCACCCTTTTGTAATTGGGTCAGTTTTTTGTAATTTAAATCTCGATTATTTTTTCGATTGATTGTGCAGCCCTACTGGTACTGAATAATTTACACCTGATGCCGAATGGACCACTTCAGGCTTAAAAGTTTTTACTATCCAGCAGATATCCTCTCTTATGAGCCTCATGCCAGAGTAAACAGTCTATGAAACCTATTTGATTTGGATTGTAGTGGTTTTAATTCCTTGAGAAAGTCACAGTGTTGGAACAGATTCTTAATGTCTTGATCAAAAATGGGTTTTGAGAAAAATTGCATTTTAACCTGCTTTTCGCTGCAAAAAAAGCCTTTGAAGCTGCCATAGCGTTAAATCGCAATTCATTGTAAGCTTAACAAATTTAGTCGCTGAGACCACTCTTGCAGTAAGCCGCTGAAATCCATTGAGAGAAATCGTGCAAGTAACAGGAATGATCATAATTTCTAAAATCTTGCTGCAGGTTGAGGAGGAACTCTTGGAGCAGGAGTTTCTAGAGCGCTGTTTCCAGGAGATGTTAGAGGAGGAGGATCAAGATTGGTTCATTCCTGCAAGAGACCTTCCCACTGGAGTGGGACAGATCCAACAACAGCTCAGCGGGCTGTCGGTCAGTGAAGGAAATGCCGAAGACATTGCAGTAAGTATTACAACAGTGATTTTCAACTTGATTTACAGATATTATTACTGATGCTAATCTCTCTCCCCCATTAGAGACTATTTTGATGTCAGTTAAAAACTAAGTGTCACAACTGCAGTTATTGGTTAGGTGTGCGACAATGGAAATATTTGTAATGCAATTTGCTGTTCTACAGCCAGTTTCAGATGTCCATTTTGTTGTGTAACTTGCTGTTATGAACAGATCGTACTTCTCATTGAAAGCTAAATGATAATCACCCAATGTGTCACAACTTGTATCACCTTTGTCATATTCTCCCCACCTCATTACATGTTCTGTTTCTTTCTCAGCGCAAGAGCAGCTTGAACCCAGAGGCCAAGGAGTTTGTTCCAGGCATGAAATATTAGAGACCCTCCAGTTGGGGGCTCCTTTATAGAGACTTTATGTGACTGCTGGTCGCCAGAGGTCACCCTCACACAAACTTCAATCTTACTGGGGGTGTGTGGGGCTTGATGGGGTGGGGCTTGTGGGCGGGGGGTGCTGGATGCTCTTCTATAAGCTTTTTATTTCCGTCTGTCTCCATGTATAACGTGGACGGGTTAATCAGTGTAATGTTCCTATTGGACCGCTGCAGATTGTGACTAGTTCCCCTGGAAGATCGTTGTATTACACTCAGAGGAACAGTTAAGTGATTTCCACTATTGTAATAGTGACTAGCAGTTTGTTGCTGTATCATTGCCATTTTCTTTTTCCCGGTTTTCTCTTTTATTTTCTGTAAAAGGATGTTTGGTGGGGAGTTGGAGTGGGAGGGAGGTTATAGGGCTGGGTCTGATGAATCCAGACAGTTTAAAGGACTGTTGGCAGGTGTACCATTTGATGATGGACAGAACTGGTGTCAGCTGACAACCTTTGAGGGATTTCCACATTAACATATTTTCTGTTTCGTTTCTCCTTTCTCCGTTCAAGTTCTGTCACAGTGTGCAACATGCATTAACAAAAATGGAAAAAAACAAATAAAACAAGCAGGTTCCCTCCTGGACATTTTCTTTTCTGTCCCTTGATGTCTTTGTGCATATAATCTAAACCTCACGAAAGGTTTAGGCTGAGGTATAATTTTCTTTTTCACCTACATAACTAATGCGTATTTTAGTTCATTAGTATCACAAAGTAATTTATTTTTTTTATGCGTTTATATTGGTTTACCGATTTTAACCAACATGTTTTCCTTTACCGTGATAGTACCTCCATTACTTGCAGTACTTCAGAGAAAAGGACAATAAATGTTAATTGAAAATTTTATGAATTAACATCTGAAGGTTCTCTCTCTCTCCCCCTCTTATATTTGGTCATGTGATATTTTGTCCGAATGGCTGGCCATTGACCATGACAGTGTTGGGTTTAAGTGCATCAGTGAATGTTTTTTTTATATCTATATCATTCAAATAGCTTAGTTCAGCCATTTCACAATAGGGCAGAATATAGATACAGAATATTCCATATATGGTACTGAATTGTCATTGCTGAATTTTGCAGTCATGGAGATATTTAAGGGGAAATTTCACCCCAAAATGTGTCATGGTTAACTCACCCTCATGTTGTTCCAAACCCATATGACTGACTTTTGTCTGTAAAACAACATTTAAAGGAATTGTTCATCTGAAAATTAAAATTCTCTCATCATTTACTCACCCTCATGCCATCCCAGATGTAAGATTTTCAATTTTAGAAGAATATTTCAGGTCTGTAGATCCATACAATGCAAGTGAATGGTGACCAAAATTTTGAAGCTCAAAAAAAATCACATAAAGGAAGCATAAAGTAATCCATATGACTCCATTGGTTTAATCCATGTCTTCTGAATTGATCAATCAGTTTTGGGTGAGAGCAGATTAAAAAAACAATTTGACAATAAATTGTGTTAGTAGTCTCCTAGACAGTCATGATTTCAATCTTGATTACTGTTCTTATAGCACCATCTAGCACTCTGCGCAAGCATCAAACACTAAGAAGTGTAATCAAGCTTGAATCTTGATCATGCTTGGCGAATGCAATGGTTTTATTTTGGTCTGTTCTCACTGAAAACCAAGTCGTATTGCTTTTGGACCTCAAAGTTTTAGACACCTTCACTTGCATTGAGTGGACCCACAGAGCTGAAATAGTCTTCTAAAAATCTTTGTGTGTGTTCTGCAGAAGAAAGTCCTACATATTTCGGATGGCATGAGGGTGAGTAAATTATGAGTTTTCATTTTTTGGGTGAACTATCCCTTTAAGAAGTGTAAGGTCCTATGTTTGCTTTCACAGGACATTTGGAGGCTGACTCATACAGCTATAGGTACTGGAATACCCTGCCACTAAAAATATTTCAGAATTGTGATATAAAGAATATTTTAGATCAATCCAGTTTAAACCTTTTTTCGGATTACTTACAGTAATTTACTTAACTAGTATTCGGGTATTTCGTGTACGTTACATTTATTGTTCTTCATGGTGTTACTATACATTTTCTGCAGTACCAGTCCTTTTGAAGTTCCTTGCAGAATATGCTTTGGCTGCATTCAAATTGTGGATTTTCTGTGTGTGTAGTCTTGTGTGGCTACTCTATTGAATGGCAAGCTTAAGTCCTAAGCTAAAAACACTCCCGAGTCTGTGTAAATATATTCATGTATACATTTCCAAACTGGCAAATTTTCATGGTATTATGATTTTAATGGAAATAATTTTGTATTTGAAAGCACTAAATTTGGATTATCCAGGTATTGCATTGCATAAGGGCTAGTCGTTGGGTAATTAGACTATAGGCTGGAATATACATGTCATAGCGAAACTGCTCCACCTTTGGAACCTTGTAAGGGCAAATAATCTTTTTTTTCATTGTGGATATTTTTTTCTTATTGAGTTGAAGAGTGCTGCACCATGTTTTCTTCACCAGGTTCTGAACACAATTTGTTTTTCCATTTAAGCCTTTTAGTTTCTGATGATATTGTAATTGTTTTTAATAACATGACTCTTTAACATAATGTAATTTACCATGATCAAGATTCCCTTCCCCATGGTGGACAGTTTGTATACAGATCTCTCACATGCAGAATATTCATTGTCGTCTTACAATTTTTGCCTCACAGTCTCTGTCAAGGTGTAGCCAACAATTTTGAATGGAATTCTGCTGATTCAACTGCTGAATGATGTCAGAGGATGATGACAGGGTTTATAGGCCCACTTAATCCTTCATTAAGTAATAGTGGGGAAGATGTGTTTGTGAATGACTGTTTATGCTATTGCTCAGTTTTACACATTTGTTTTAAGAGGTAACTATAATGAATGTGTTTGTGAGGGGGCATGAGTTTGTGTCACACTGCCAGTCTGTGCATGTATATATGTTACGAAATGTGGATTGGAGACTGCAGTTAGTCTTCTGGAGGTTTGCAATCTGCACTGTACATTGCTCGTGATGCCTGCCCTTATCTGTAGGCTACTGTAAATGCAAGAACATGGATTATTATAATTTATATTGCCAAAAGAAACTATGTCATTAGTTTTGGCTGGAAAACCCTCTGATGCATGGTGTTTGCCACATTGGACAGATCTTTAAAATACAGTTTATGAGCGATGACCTTTGGCCCTTACCAATAATTGTGCATGATTATTTATATTATTTTATTTATTTTTTAAACAGTAATTCAAAATGGTTGACCAAAAGTGATGAAGCACTAAGTGGCCTATCTCTAAAATATCTACCTCTTAAGTAACAGTATGTTATTTTATAACTTTGTTAGAATTGTAGTAAATTAATGGTTTAAAAAGGACATTTTCTTTGCTTACTAGCAAACTGTCATTGGCTAATATTACATTCCTGAAGGCATAGATTCTAGAGTGTTAATTTATATGTCCATTTTGTTATATATATATATAAAGATTTTACATAACACATTTTACATTATGTAACATTTATAAAGTGGCATGCCTGGCTCTTTATTTCTGGTGGGACTCAATCAGTTGCCAAACCTACCATTAGGGCCCGAACAAATGTCCCTAGTCATTCCATACCAAGCAAATATGCATTAAAACCATCCATATTGATTAGCCTAAGGCAGTTCATATTATCTCACACAACTAATGTGAACAAAAGTAGAACAAAATTAATCACAAATGAAAAATACAGACAGGCCAGCCCCAAGCTGTACAAATGAGAACAGTTACATAGCTTCAACATAACCAATCTTGTTATTTTGCAAAACCATTGCAATTGCCATTTGTAAAGTTTATTTTATGGTAAAAAATATATTATTCCTTAAAATGAAATGATGATTATGCAATGCATTAACAAGAATGTACAGTCTCTTTATATTAGATAATAGATTTGTGGGCATGTGATTCCAGTTCATTGTGGTTTCAAAATAGCACAGTAAGCCTATATGTTATAAATTTTAGCTGTTAATTCACGCATTATTAAAAATAATCATTCTGAAATGAGGAATGAACCAGTTTCAAAAAAAGCAATAGTTCAATACTGGGTGACTTTTTTTCTGGTGGAGGTGGAGCCTAGGTTAGCATGTACTCTACCCAGTGTAATGGGCTTGGTAATATCATGCATTAGCATTTAAGGAGGTCACACATTGTTCTGTGAACTGATAAACCATTTAAATTTATAAAGCACTTTCTGTCAACGCTTAAACAGACATGGACCATTACGGAAAACGAGGTGAAGTTTACCTACAGCACCAGAGACATGGTGAGGTAAGGCTTCAAAGGAATTTTGTAGTCTATTTTTAGTTATTGAAAACAGTTATTTTACAATGTCTTTATCATTGGTGACACTTTACAATAAGGTTACATTTGTTAACTCTCATTAGCTAAGGTTTGCGATTGTTCTGGAATGTTTAAATGTCAGAACTTTTTGTTGTGATTTTAGACTCTTAGTATTGCTAGTTTGGTAGTGTTGCTGATTTCTTACATTCAGAAAAAGGAGAAACCAAACTCACTAAAGCATAGTACTCTGCAACTTTTACATAAGGAGCTGTTTCTTTTAAAATTGGTTTTGTTGATGTAAACTTATGTATTCAGGTTGATTCAGTGAGGCTAAATAATATATTTGGTTTGAATCAAACCAGTTAATATAAGCTCAATTTTAGGTTAACCTTTTTTTTCAGCGCAGGGCTGTACTAATGCTCCCATCTTTTGCCATTACAAGTGATAAGGTTGAACATCCTGTTGTAAGGTTATGTTCTGGTATATGAGAAGAATGCCACAAGATTGTCTCTACAAGTTGAAACTAGGTGTGCTTTTCATAATATGGCACATTCCATTAATAAAAGTCACGCCCTCATGAGAGCACATACCTACAGTCAGGTCCTGCCTAAAACACATGCACCGCACATACGAGGTAAATTAGGGTTGGGCTGAATGAGTCATGTACCTGCAACTGCTTCTCTAATGTGAGGTCCCTAGTGTGTTAGAGAAACTTTGAAATGGTAACTATGAGGAGTCCAGAGGTGTGTTCATCAGTTTCACACTGATGCAAGACTGTTTCCTGTCAATTGTGATCATTCTAACCAATCGAGTGTTTTGTTTCAGTCTATTCCGGAAAATCAGGTCATATACACTTACTGATCACTTTGGTCTTAACATTCTGAGATGCTGTTCTGCTCACTACAATTGTACATAGCGGTTATCCGAGTTACCGTAGCCTTTCTATCAGCTTGAACAATCTAGGCTGCGTTTCCCAAAAGCATCATATGTCTAAGTAGATTGTAGAAACCATTGGCGCCAATAGTCTCTACAATCCACTTAAGCTTGCAATGCTTCTGGGAAACACAGCCCTGGCCATTATCCATTGAACTCTTTCATCAACAATGTTTTTCCGTTTGCAGAACTGTTGCTCACTGGATGTTTTTGTTTTGGCACCATTCTGAGTAAACTGATATACTCAAACCAGCCTGCCTGGTCCCAAAAATTATGCCACAGTCGAAATCGCTGAGATATTTCTTTCCGCCATACTGATGTTTGATGTGTACGTTAACTGAAGCTCCTGACCCATATCTGCATGATTTTATGCTTTGCATTGCTGGCACACAATTGGGTAATTAGATAATCATATGAATATATGTAGGTGTTCCTTATAAAGTGCTCAGTAAATGTAAATATAAGGGTGGCTGTCATTAAAATATATAGAATTGTATTTTAGAGACAACAATTTTTTTGTAACTTATTACATATTCCCTTGGATGTCTGATTGTTATCACCAGAAGTGGAAGCGGTATTGGCTGACCCTTCATCCAGCCAGTCGGCATGGCGTTGCACGCTTAGAATTGTCAGAGGCCAGTCAGGAAAGGTCGACTGTCGTGGTCAGACGGCATCCAGAGAGAAAAGTTGTCCGTTTGAATGACTGTGTGAGTGTCGTCAAGTTGCCTCCTCATGCAGAGGCTTGTCCAGGGGAAAACATGGCTGCCTTCTGTGTGGAGACAGAAGAAAAGAGACTGGTGTTTGCAGCAGAGAGGGAAAGCTGTGGAGAATGGGTGGAGATAATATGTAACATCGCCTTTCAGGTGAGGCTCTGGATTTGTAGATGTTTAGTCCAAGTAAAGATAACAAATGGACAGTTTAATCTATATTTAGTCTATATGTCCTTTAACCTGTTCCTGTTTACTTGTGTTCTTCTTGGTATTCATAACTTTTTGTATGTCACAGAAACACTGTAATAGTGGCCCAAAGTCGGTCCCTCGCATGGAGGACAATCAGATCTACATGTCCAGAGAACAATGTGAGTCCAAGTCAAATTTATCAGGTCAACATGCTGTCACCCTGTCTATCCTAAAAGACCAAATCTACCTTGTTTTTTTTGTTGGTTTTTTTACATCCTTGATGCAGATCTGGTTTAAACCTTCATTAAAACCTCTAACTCATTGTGCCATTAAATCAGCTAGTTCTTATTCTATTCTTTATGTTCTCACTAAATCAATCAAAATCAACGTCTTTTTCATTGTAGTGTGTGAGTTCAAAGTGCTTGTGTCGCAGACTGAGGCATCGGTTGGTTGTGGCCTGACAGGACAGTACTGGTTACAAGCTGGTGACGACATGTTGGTGCTTCAAGATCTGGAGACCAGGAAAACAGTGTTGGAGTGGCCATATAAGCTGCTACGCCGCTATGGGCAAGATAAGGTCAGCAGAAAGTGTGGGAAAATATTTTATAATTTTTAGAAATAATATGAGTTGGCTCATACAAAAGCTTACAACTTCCATAGAGAAAAATTAACAAGCGATATTATTACGTTTTTTCCTTCGTTTAACCCCAAACCTAAACCATATAGTGTAACCCCTTACACAAACTCTAAATAACCATGATTTTAACATTGGCCATACATTAGTTATTGGAAATGAATCTGCCATTGAGAACTATTACAAATTTAAATGTAATGAAATCTAATTTACATGGACTGAAATTACAGCTAAATGGTAATTAATTTAAACAGAACTGAACCAAAACCTCAAATTGAAGAATATAAGCCGCTCAATCGTCTGGATTCAGCCACTAAACAGAAACTGCGCCTGTCACTGCATGTTTAACTTGCAACCAGGGGTGAAAATTTCATCAAAATATTGGGGGGTACAATAAACATAACAATTCTCAAGAGCAATTTTTGAAGGTTTTTTTTTGTTGTTGCCCCGTTTGCATTTGTATTATTTTATTTCTTAAACAATTATTTTAAGAATATATCATTATATTATTTAACATATTTTAATGATATTTTAGGGGGGACAACCCTCAGATGGGGGTCCTGACCCCCAGACCCCCAGACCCCCAACTATGCTTGCAACAAGCCTGAAACAGATGCCTTTTTCACACCAGTATTTAATGTTGCTTCATTAAAGCCTATATTGCAAAAACTAATGTTGATAAATAGGTTTACAGGTTCCACTGTCAAATAAAATTAGTTGACCTTACTTTTTTACTTACTTATTTTTTAATCAGTTTGCATGCTTTTTCCTAATAAACATATTTTATTTAGCTCAAGTAAACTGAACTAAATATTTAAGTTAACTACTTACACGTAAACGTAATTAATCTGTGATTTAAAATATCATTGTTTTTATTCAGTTATTTAAATTGAGTTATAACATGTCTTATACAGTATAAGGAAAATCATGACTGGAGTCTTGGTTAGCCATATTGCACATTGGATTATCCTATAAATCTACACTTTTGTAAAGTACAATTGAGTAAATACGAATGACTTAAATTTAACAGGCTCCAAGTTTACCAGAGGTAACACAAATCACCCTCATGTTGACTTCACACAAATCACAACTATAAACCAGCTACAATAAAACAACAACAATAGTCAAAAGGATTAAAACGATATAATTTTAAATAACAATTATTATTTTTCTACATAATTTCCCTTATTTTGACCAAATGAATGGGCTTATGGCTATTCCACACAGACGCAATTTTAGTAGTTAGTAGTACTCCATGCCAAAGTTTAAAGAACGTATATATTTGAGTTATTATTCCAAAAATAGGACCGCTTAAATGTTTATATTAATGATAACTTTAGGATTTAGAGTGTAATGGTAACTTAATTAAGAATAGTAAAAAAATAAAGCTTAAGTTGAGTCAACCCAACTCTTTTTATTTGAGATAGCTGTTAGTATTTACAGTGCATACAAGTGCACAATGTACAAATATTTTCAATTTTTGGTTGTTTTTCTGTCTGTTCCTCTAGATGCTGTTTTCTATAGAGGCAGGAAGACGCTGTGAGTCAGGCCCTGGAACCTTTAACTTTGAGACCAGGCAGAGTGAAGAGATACTCCGCCTTATTGAGTCAGCCATTCGGCAGCAGAATAGCCTCACTGTTGCTGAAGGCAGGAACTCGCCACATTCACCACGTTCTCGTTCTCCTCGCTCACCCTTACCCAGACGCCCTGATAGCTTTGGTATGCTATATACTGAGAGAACCAACAGCCCTGACAGCATTGGAGTCAGTGAGAGTGTGTACTCGAATCAAGCTGATGCTCTTGTTCCAAACATTCATGCTTTGTCAAATCCTTTATACATAAAACCTGCAAGTCTAATTGGCTTAATTGAACCTGTAAAATCTGACGATTCTTTAAGCTCCTCTAAAAGAACACACACAGACACTGCTGGCGGCACTAACTTGATTGAGCCTGTGTATTCAAATCCTGCTGATTTATTTGGCGGACATGAATCTGTGTATGCACAGCCAGCAGATGCTATCAAATTTAATCATACTGTAAAAATAGATCAATCTGGGCTACAGTCTGGCCTCCCGTCTCATAAGAATGATTCAGAACCAGTGTATTCTGACCCTGTTGATGTCATCCGCTCAGGCCCAAAAGTTAACAACTGTGTTTATGCCAGCCATACTGACACAATGAAATGTCAGGTTTCCAAGGCAACCTCTAACAATGAAGAGCAACAAGAACCTGTGTACTCTGAGGTGTATAATGTCACACAAAACTCAAGTAAAAAACCAGACCTGAACACTGTGGAGCCAGTTTACAGTGTACCGGAGGTTGCTGCACGCCGACAAGTTGTTCAGGAAGATCAAGACAATAAGTCTGCACAAAACAAGATGCCTGAGGAGATCACAGCAATCTACAGCAAAGTTATGAAACCACCAAAAACTCCTCAGTCTCTCCCAGTAAAGAAACAAAGCCAAACACAAGAGATTGTCTTTGAGGACCTTGGAATGATTTAGAGTTTATCTTTACAAACATGTAGTTGTTAAATTTCCCTTGTTTTTCATATTTGAAATATTACTCTTCTGAACACTGATTTTATTAATTTATTCATCCTTTCTACCTGATGTGAATGATGATCCTTTTTATGTTTTTTAATTATGTAACACTGATGCACACCATGAAAAAAGGTATTATTGAGTACATTTGTATGTATTGTGGGTGTTTTAAACTTTTGTTTGGTATTTTTGTATTTATGCAAAACAATAAATGCTTATCTTTTTTAAACTTTGAGTTTAATAAGCCTAAAGATGTATTTTAAGTACTATTCTTGTCAACCACAGCTAAATTAACCCTTTGATGCATTTAAGGAAGTTAATACAAGTTAAGCTCAATCGACAGCATTAGTGGCATAATACTGATTACCACAAAACTTAATTTTGACTCGTCAATCCTTTTCTTTAAAAAAGCAACAATCTGGGTTACAGTGAAGCTCTTAAAAAGGAAGTAAATGGGGCAAAACTGTAAGTGTTAAAATACTCACTATTTCAAAAGTATAGCCACAAGACACAAACAATATGCACGTAAACATGATTTTAGAGTGATAAAATCGCTTAGAAGCCTTTTTTTGTAAAGTTATAGCCAATTTTTCTACTTTGTTGCCTTGATGATGTAATGTCAACAAACCTTAAACCCCTAAAATGACAATTTAAGCAACATTACATCTCAAGTAATACATGAGTCTTAACAGAAGAATTAATGTAAGTGCTTTTATAAAATTCTAAGCTTCAGATTTCTGCCTTTAAACCCTCCAAAAATTTGCCCCTTTCACTTCCATTGTAAGTGCTTTACTGGGACCAAGATTTTTGCTTTCTTTAAAGAAAAGGACGAATGTGTCTAAATTAATTTTTGTGGTTATCAACATTATTCCACAAATGCTGTCGATTAAGCTTGTATTGAACCCAGAATATTCCATTAATTATTAAAACACATTTTTTTCTAATGTTTTTTTTATAAAAAACTTTTTACTTACAAAATATTTTCAAAATATAAATATGATCATTCCTACTCTTTTCCTCACAAAATTATGAAAACTGCAATAATGAGAGATGGCTTTAAATAATCTGCATCAAAGGGTTAAATCAAAATGCTTTTATATTAATATAATATTAATGTGTCTTTGATAGTCCAATTAAAAGATATACAGTAGGCATATAAAGGTTAAAGGAATATTCCGGTTTCAATACAAGTTTTATGCCATTTGTGGCATAATATTGATTACCACAAAAAATTATTTTGACACTCCCTTTCAGGCGCTCTGGAAGCTGTTTCATGCGAGGGGGGCTGAGGGCTGGTTTGGAAAATATGTGACGTCATCATGGGCGGCGCTAAGGAGGGGGCGGGACTAGCAGGTGCTTCAGCACCCCCAATAAAGACCAAAGCACCCCGATAGCACCCCCCATAATAATTTCTGGAAGCAACTTATCTCGTTATTTCGACATATCTCGTTATTTCGACACATGATGGGACATTCTAATCTATTAAACCAAGTGTTCTTATAATGGTTTTCTATGGGAGGAAAATGCTTAATGTGTAGGCTAATTAAACGTGTTGCGTTTATATTCTGGGCTCATCTGATTTTATGTAGTATAACCTACTTTATGATTTTAGTATCATAATGATTAATAAATGCACGCACAATTATTCGTGAACTTGATACATTTTTCAAACGAAAAGAAATAGGCTAATCTCTGATTATGTTGCACACACACATGTCGAAATAACGAGATATTATTTTGAAATAACATAAATAATAGGCCTACATCTTTAAATATATTTCATTGAATGTTGTGCTTATTCAATTTAGTAAAATTAAAAATTTAGTTATGATAATTAAAATGATTGAATATTAAATATTGAAGTTTTGCTCATTTTATAATAGTATTTATATGCGCAGCTCCCCGTCAATGATCTAGCACCCCCTCAGCACCTGGGTTAAAAATTATCTGGCGCCGCCCCTGGACGTCATTATGTTGTGGCTGACTGACGACAAGACTTAAATTTCTCTGTACAGTATACTTGTTGTTGTAGCCATTAAAGTAAACATATTTAGTATCATATTTATGTTTAAATATTATAGGCTAATGTTATTTTTTAATTTAATCAATGTTGATTATGAAAATGAGCATGCAGCATGAGAAAGATATGATACATCATGAGATGCGCAATATGTCTGGACTGGAGACATGATTTTGACCAATTCATTGAGTTTTGTTATGTAGAAAGACTCTTTTTAAAAGATTTTCGTTTTATATAAATTGTATCTTAATTTTGATCAATGTTTTATCAACCAATTGAATTGCCTGTATTTAATAAATAAGCAGCAAATATAGCAGACAATGTAATAAGGCGCCGGCACAATCACTTGCATCGCACGTGAAATTGGAGGGCGCCGAAACTCAGCTTGTGCCTAACGCTGTCCATTGATACCCACTTCATCAATCACGTAAAATGAGAGGCCAAGTCACAAGTCAAATAAAATGTTTTATTAACAATAGTGATTGTCGGATGAGATAGGGGATGCCTGGCTTCCGGTAGAAAACGCTGAGAACTGGGATGATAATTTCTGAAAAATAAGTCCTCTGAGTGGCAACCCTTCGCGGCCCAGGAGCTTGATTGAGCGGAAAAAAAGCTCCAGCACAGCCCTACCCGTAGCCTGGTCTCGAGCGGCAATATCCGAGATCACAGCGTTGATTGGTGTTAATTTTAAGGATTCCAAAGCACGCACTGAATCCGAGTGCAATTCGGATAACTCATGTTGAGCAAATTTATCACGAGCTTTCTTCCAGTTACTATATCCAACACCAGCCTTTACAAAGGAGCTTTGATTGTCGTTGTGGAGGCGCAGTAATCCTTTATCCATGGCTTTAGCACATATAAAACAAATCACAGAGTCAGATTCTCTAATGTAATGCAGCCATCTCCATTTGTCAAACCATCCACATTGAAATGAACGCTCGAACGTTTCCCCACCAAATCTCCTGCCTGGAAATTTCATCCTGGGTTGGTAGGGCTTGTCATCTTCCCTGGCAGCCATCCGATCATGTGTCCCGACCTCAGCAGAGTCCATAACGTCCAGCTCACAAACCTCGCTGCTCGCGGATGCTGATATAGGCCTAACGAGGCTTTGAACCGAGTTCGTGTCAGTGTCAGCCTTTGGCGCGGGTTCAGTCGTCGTTTCATCGTCGTTTCATCGTCGTTGTTGTTGACATCCTTTGTTTGAGAATTTTTCCCATGACTACTATTTATTTTACTTTTCTTAACCGTGGTGTTACTCGGAAAAAAGTCAGAAATACGTTTCTGCTGCTTATTGCTAGCCATGACCAAATTAGTATGACGTGACGGAAGCACTTCCTGTCTGAGGAGTAGCTAGGCGTATATCAACGATTCACGAAATATTAAAATAATAAATCATTAGTTTATATCTTACTGCTCATAATTTTTATCCCATACACAGTATGTTATGTATATTTTACATTTTTTCCTCACGTTTTTAAGTTTAATATTATAGTCCACCACAGCCCCCCACCTGATGCTATGACGAGGGGGGCTGCAGCCCCCGCAGCACCCCCCTTCCCGCGCTACTGCTCCCTTTAAAAAATGTATTGAAGCACTTACAGCATTTGTGGCATAATATTGATTACCACAAAAAAATATTTTGACACTCCCTTTAAAGTTTTTATTAAAGCACGTACATTGTTCTGACAAAACTTCTATATTATTTGAGCTGTAAAGTCGTTTGTCGTCGTCATTTTTAAAGTTGTTTTAGGGTTTGCTGTCATTACATAATCAAGGCCGAGAAGTTGGCTATAACTAAGAAAAGTCCAAATACATTTTTGTGGTACTCAACATTATGCCACAAATGCTGTCGATTGAGCTTAATTTGCATTCAAACCGGAATATTCCTTTAATTTAGAAGGCACCAGTTCAGATCCAGTCAGAGCAAAAACATCTTCAGTGGGACTCTGTCAAGTAGTTGATCTGTCCCTTTAAATTATTTCAGAATGGATTTGTTTTTTAAAGATTCAAAATAAGAAACGGATCGGTATAACTTAACTTACATGGCCCTTATAAGTTATTTAATTCATTACATTTATAGAACATTATAAAAACTGACTAAAGAAAATTCGCGTGCGCTGTAAAACAGTCATGTATGGTTTACTACGTCATTACTATTGACCCGGAAGACTGAACGATGTGAACCCCGGACAAGCGATTCCTTTTCAGACAATATTTTAAAGGTCTTTTTTATGAATAGAAATTGAAAAGAATTTATGTCATCAGTAGACATCACTTACCTACCGAAACATTGAACGTATATTGAAACGTGGTGCAGGGAGCTTAAACGTTAACCATGTCAAACCGCATCGCTTTCCAGACGCAGTTAGCTTCAATTATGGAGGTGCTGGCGAATGCCGCGGTGGCTGAGATATGTAAACTCGTAGACGATGACTATGCGGTTATTAACTTACAAATGACTCAATGTCAGCGTGAAAACAAAGCCCTGAAGAGAAAACTACACATACTGGAACTGAAGATGGCACGGGGGGTTGCAGAGAGGAGGATCAGTTCACTGAATCGCACTAACAGGGTTCAAGTGAGCGCCGCTTTGTCAGACAAATACAGGAACCAAACGAATGGTGTGCGATAATAAACGTTTTTTATATATATCCTACTGTAAATTGTCTCTGCCAAAACAACAAACTGTTTAATATAGTTAATGTTCTTTGTGTTGTGTTTTTGTCTGGTTTTCACACATCCAGACACAATGTATGGGGCTCAGTTCAACAGAGTATTGTGGAGAGGTGGAGGGACAGACTCGACTGCTCAGAAGACTGTAAAAGAAAATAACAATATGGACAGTATGGTAAGAAAAACCTTTTGTCTTTACGATAACTGCAATAACTAGTTCAGTTACTAGTTCTAATTCCTTGATAGTGACACACATGAAATAGCTTTCTTCTGCATTCTTTAATTGCATCTTTTACACACACAAAAACAATATATATATATATATATATATACACACACACACACACACACACAATATTATTAAAGAATGCAAAAGAAAGCTATTTCATGTGTCACCATCATATGTCATATATATACAGTTGTGGCCAATAATATTGGCACCCTTGGTAAATATGAGCAAAGAAGTCTGTGAAAACAAAATCTGCATTACTTAACCTTTTGATATTTCATTAAAAAAATCACAAAAATCTAACCTTTGATTGAAGTAAAACAATTAAAATAGAGGAAATATCTCATTATTAAACACATATTTTCCTACAAAAAACATTGGCGGTAATTATTGGCACGCTTTTATTCAGTACTTTTTGCAACCTCCCTTTGCCAAGATTTCAGCTCTGAGTTTTCTACTTCAATCCTAATGTGGTTAGAGAACACCTGACAAGGGATCTGAGACCATTCCTCCTCACAGAATCTCTCCAGATCCTTCAAATTCAGAGGACCATGTTGATGGACTCTCCTCTTTATTTCACCCCACAGGTTTTCTATGGGGTTCAGGTCAGGGACCTGGAATGGCCATGGCAGAACTTTGATTTTGTGGTCTTTGAACTTTGAATTTTTCTGTTGATTTTGATGTTTCTTTTGCATCATTGTCTTGCTGGAAGATCGAACAACGGCCCATTGTAAGCTTTCTGGCAGAGGCAGCCAGGTTTAGATTTTCTATCTGTTGGTATTTGATAGAGTCTGTGATGCCATGTATCCAAACAAGATGCCCAGGACCTCTGTCAGTAAACAGCCCCGCAACATTAAAGATCCAGCACCACATTTAACCGTGGGCATTGGGTACTTCATCTCTGTGTGCGCCAAACCCATCTCTGGTGTTTGCTGCCAAAAAGCTTTTTTCTTTGTTTCATCTGACCATAGAACCTGGTCGCATTTGAAGTTCCAGTAGTGTCTGGAAAACTGAAGATGCTTGAGTTTGTTGTTTGATGAGAGCAGAGGCTTTATTTCTTGAAACCCTCCCAAACAACTTGTGGTGATGTAGGTGATGTCTGATATTTATGAGACTTTCTGACCACAAGACACCACAAATTTCAGCAATTCTCCAGCTGTGATCCTTGGAGAATTTTTGGCCACTTGAACCATCCTTCTTACTGTGCATGGAGACAATATAGACACACATCCTTTTCCAGGCCAATTCTTAACATCTCCAGTTGATTGGAACATGTTAATTATTGCCCTGAAGTTGGAAATGGGTATTTTCAATGCTTGGGCAATTTTCTTTTAGCCACTTCCCATTTTGTGAAGCTCAACAACCTGTTGCCTCACATCAGAACTATATTCTTTAGTGTAACCCACTGTGATTGGTGATTAAGGGAACTTTACCTGTGCGTTATCTCATATTTATACCCCTTTGAAACAGGGGTATAAATATGAGCATGAACAATTTCATGTTCCTAGTCACCCAGTTGCACTAAAATTCTTTAGTGCCAATATTTTTGGCCACAACTGTGTGTGTGTGTGTGTGTATATATATATATATATATATATATATATATATATATATATATATATATATATATTATATATGTATATACACACACACAAAATAGTGAGAAAAAAAAAATTTGTCTTAGCGATTTCGAATATTGTATATTAAACCAAAAAATCTTGATGTTGGGGAAAAAAAGAAAAGGAACAAGTTTGTGGGTATTATCTATATTATATAAGATTTCTTGACTTTTTTCCATGATAGGCAGGAGGAGATGCAGAAATATCTGAAGTTAACACAGTACTGATTAAGGATGAGATGTTTGAGGAGGACCAAACACAGCTGAGACTGTTCATCAGAGATGATGGTGAGTGGATGGAAGAACACATGCTGAGATCAGACAAACACCAATGTTGCAAAAGTGTCCATCCTTCCACACCATTTCACAGCTAAATAAGTCTTACCTTAACACTGTTACTCTTTCAGGAGTAACAGAGACATCACAGACTGGAGTGGCAGGCTTTGGCGATGTTCAGATGCAGAAAGATGAAAAGTTCTCCAGGATGCAGCAACAGTCTTTGGAGGTCAGTGGATCTGACACTGCCCTTAAATCTGAGTCAGAGTTTGAGAGTGTTAAGGGGACATCAAAACAGCCCATAGAATTACATGCTGAAGCAAAGTTTGATTTGAGTGGAAAATCCAGTCCTGTGAAGGAGTACTTGATGCAAGGGAATGACAATGCAAACTTGAACCAGCAATCTTGTGCATATACGAACAATGCAAGGTCGTCTGAGACCCAGTCCACAGGTCCTTTACAGCACTCAGAAGTCATAGAAGTTGACTCTGCAGAGGAGGGAGAAGAGATGCCTGTATGGGCACGAGGGAAAAACCAGGGTCCCTCTGTTTATCCACATTATGGGAGGGAGGAGCACCAGGATAACAGGGATTTCTTGCCTTCCTCCAACTTCACAGCAGTGGCATCGACATCTTCAAAAATTCTGGGCACGGACAGCCACCAGAATGTCAGAGATGTCTGCTTTAACCAACAAAAAGTTGGTCGGATCAGAAATGACAAAGTTCGTCGTGAAAAACTCTTTGCCTGTACATATTGTGGTAAAGTTTTTAACCGTCCCAAAAAGGTGGTGATCCACCAACGGATTCACACAGGCGAGAAGCCATTCAAGTGTAACACCTGTGGGAAGTTATTTACAGAGGCAGGAAACCTAAGAAAGCACCAGAAAATCCACCCAGGTGAACAGCCATATAGTTGCACACAGTGTGGGATGACTTTTTCCTGGATACGGAACCTGAAAAACCACCAGCTGGAGTACCATCCTAATATGTTAATAGCTGAGTAACATCTAAATTTAGGAGGAATTATTAACAGTTTTTAAAGGAATAGTAAAATAAGCTAAATTTAATAATCTCTCATCATTTACTCCTCATGTATCCCAGATGTGAACTGAACACAACATCATCTCCAACATCAACACCAATGATGTTTATTTATTTACTATTTATATTTAGTCAAACCATAATCCAAGGATAGCACTGTCACGGTCAAGGAAGTGTTTCTTCTTCTTGTGATGTTTATTAGATGTTGGCAATTTAACTTTTGGAGTGTGGAGCGTCACAATAAAGTCTTTCAGTGGAGACAAACATCCACTGATGAGGATGAAATAAGCGAAATTTCATCGAAAAGAGGTCACACACCTTATGTTGGATTAAATCCTGCTTTAAATGTGTAAAGTAAACAAAAAAAGTTATGTTTAATTCTTGAAGTCTTTCAAAAATGCAGAATGCAGTTCTGCCCCCATTAATGGTATAAAAATGTATATCATGATAAATATCTATATCGAATGATATTGAAAAAAATAATTCTTATTTTTTGGCCATATCGCCTAGCCCGAGCTGAAATATTCTTCTAAAAATCTTCGTTTGTGTTCAACAGAAGTAAGTGATACACATCTGGAATGGCATGAGGGTGAGTAAATGATGAGATTTTCATTTTTGAGTGAACTATCCCTTTAACATCAGCAGATTACTGAAACGTATAGAATGAATGCCCAATGTGCGTATTGTACCACAACAAAATCTCTCTAGAAATGAGACTTTTGTTTATATTCAGTTACATGATTTGCATTGTTTAATCGATACTGATTTGGTTTTTTTCACACATTCAAAGGTGTTAATGCAAATCTACATTATCCGGATATAACTACGCAAGTCATTTTATTATGTAATGAAGTTGTGCTACAGTAATCCGTTGTTAAAGCACTCTGATGCTGCTTCTTGGCTTTTTATATTTATTCTGCCATTGCAATGTGAAGAACACAAAACACATTCCGGTTACCCAGTTTAATGAACAATATACCATGAGTGATTTCATTGGAAAACACACTCCTCAAATCCCCACTCGCATTTCTCTCTCTTGATCTGTTTTCTAATTACTATTAGCATAATTTACTGTGGAAATGTTTCTAAAGTAGATAGAGATACCTTATTATTTAATGGTCAAAGTGATTGAAAGCATTGGAATTATACATCAACATTTTTAAAATGTGTGTGTTCCATTTTGCATGGTTCGTGTGATCATATACCTATCCGATCACTGTGGAGCACTTGACTCTAAAATGTAAATGCAATCCAGCCAAAGAATATACAGATACTATCCAGATATGAAATTCATGTTATGCCAGGAGTAAAGGGGGACATAGTCTAAGAGTTGTAAGTATAAATGTTGTTTATAACTCAGTTTTGACAAAAATCTGTAGTTGCTGCATTTTGCCTTTGCACGGCAGTACAGCTCTGTGGTGTTCTGTAGACATGTGAAAATGTTATCAAGCAGTATTTGGCATTCTGAAAGTGTTTGACATGTTTAATAAACATTTGTGAACTTATCCTGTGTACGATTTTTTGGAGAAAAAATTCCTTTACTAAAGTCTGCCTCTCCTCTTATTGAGCAAACAGGTGTTATGATGAGATGGTCTTTGAATGATGAAGTAAGACCTTTTCTGGGTACATCAGGTGACCAGGTGTAATTGCAACCACAATTGTAAAGTTCACTCACAAACAAATACATTTGATTAATAGAATTATGGAAAGAACAGAGCCCACATACCAGACTGCAGGAAACACAACTATTATTAAACACTGGTAAATCATGCTCTATTTGCTGTAAAGTGGTGTAAGTATAGACCCACTTTTCCTTTTTTTTTTTTTTTTTCAAAGAATACAATTTTTGCAGCTGTGTGTATTCAAAGTAGGGCTGTGAATCGATTAATGTGTACATTTAAAACAAACTAAAAATGTAACCATAAATATGTTTACTATGTACTTTGTCACAAAGAACTTTCAAGAAATCGCTTAGTCTTTATTTATTTTAAATTATTTAAATATGTTCTTGTAAAAATGTTTAGTTTTTTTTGCGAATGTAGTTAGTTTGAAACATTTTTACAGGCATAAATCTTTGAAAAACTAAGTTTAAATGCTGTTAAATCAGCGGACATGCTATAATTAAAAGTTGGGCAAAATCTTCTAGCATTTTCCAGTTTACTTTTTTAATAATGGGATCAAATGAGCAGAATCAATATTTATTGTCAAGATAAACTTAAGTGTACATTGACCATTATTAGACACCACATATGTAAATGGATATAAAACAATTGATTGCGTAAGTTTAAAATGTCAAAAATTTTATTTTCTCTGGTTGCCATTCAGTCTCTTATGCACAAGCTGGTTCTCTCTCACACAATTTAATTTTTTACACTGGTTCAGATGACAGTAAGTGAAAGTTTTAAGGCGAGCTAATAGCTAAGGCAGCTTGCCCGTATTTCTCCCACACCTGGCTCACCACTTGCGAGTGAAGTCTCCATTCTCAGTACAGTAAATATGCCCTGGACATGCATTGTGCCTAATGAATTAGCATGCAAGCAATCCATTTTTGTGCTAGGATGTGCTGTCTATTAGAGCGTGTACCTCCTGGAAATTAATATATGCCAATTTTAGGCTCAGGAAGTGGAGAAAAAAAATGGACACTGCATAAATTGCGATAAACATGGTCATGTTGTAACACAAAGCTTTGTTTCATGTGTTCAGCAGCAAAGGGAGGTGGAAGATGGAGAACCAGAAACAATAGTGATAAAAGATGATCTGAATGACCCATGGGAAGAAAGCCAGACACAAGAAGCCATACATGTGAAAGATGGTAAGTAGAGGGCCAAAAAAGCAACACTCTGATTGCTGCGGATCCTCAAACAAGCCTGTTGGTAATTAATATATAAATATACTTTGGCCTGGAAGTCTTGTATGAAAATGACAGAGTAAACATTCCTTTTCCCCTGGGTCAGAAGAGTCAAAGACAGACATTTGCAATGGAAGACTTCCTACCTCACCAGCCAAAAGCGCAGTGGCGTTTGGAAAAGAAGAGGTTTGTTGATTTACTGTTCTGTTAAAACACAATTCAAAAACAAAGAGTTTTAACAGGAAAACAGTCCTTTTATGAAAGTATCATGCCACCTACATGGTAGAGAAGTGTCCCTCTTGTATAGATATCAGTTTATTCTGGACTGGAAAAATCAATACCGGTTTGTCTTTTCAGAAACTTGGTGTTACACATTGTCAAACATACAGTATTATATTTGATTTACAACAGACATCAGCAGCCCAGTAATAATTATTGATTTGTATATGTTGGTACCTACTGAAGAATAAGTGTAAAACTGGGTTCACACTGCACGAATTTGCCGTTTGAGACAAAAGATTTCTCTGCAGTCTTTGATCGCTTATTATGACATGTTCACATGTCATAAAAAAGTTCTGGCTTTTTTCGATTGCCAGAGGAAGTAAAACACCCAGTCAGAGCTTTCATTCAGGACAGTTGTGACCAAAATCTTGGCTACACTGTTTACCGTAAAGTCTAACACAGTGTGGCATGGCTTTTTTCCAAGACCGCACAGGGATCATATCTTACAGTCCAACAAACAACAATTATAAAGGAGAGTAAAAATGGTAGTGTTAAAGGACTATTCTGGCTTTAACACAAGTTAAGATCAATCTACAGCATTTATGGCATAATATTAATTACCACAAACATTTATTTTGATTTGCCCCTCTTTTTCTTAAAAAAAAAAAAGCATCACTCAAAGTTACAGTGAGACACTTACAATGGGAAACAATTCACTATAGCCACATGATGTAAACTAAATGTGTTAACATGATTTTAGTGTGATAAAATATTGTACTAACCTTTTCTGTGTAAAGTATATCCAATTTTTCAACTTTGTTTCTAAATCAATGTCTACAAACCCTACTATGTCTGTAAAATTGTTTTTTAACAAATTTACATCTCAAATAATACAAGAATTGATTTAAGTGCTTTTTATAAAATTATAAGTTTCCCATTTCTGCCTTTAAACCCTCAGAAAAATGGCCCCATTCACTTCCATTGTATGTGTCTCACAGTAACATTGATTTTTGAAAAGGAAAGAGTCAAAATTATTGTTTTGTGTAAACAACATTATGCTACAAATGCTGTCAAATGAACTTAACTTGTATTGAACCTAAAATATTCCTTTAAGGCACTTTGGGACAAAAGTATCTGTTAAAAGTATGTGTAAATGTAGTTTCATTTTGTTCCCAGCCAATAGAGTCAGATTTTTCCCATTGGAGGGAAAGTGGACTGGATAGGGGCAAGAAGACCAACAAAATACAAGGTGAGTTGTGGATGGTAATAAAGACAACATGTCAAATGGTTTTCATTCATGAAAGTACACTCACCTAAAGGATTATTAGGAACACCATACTAATACTATGTTTGACCCCCTTTCGCCTTCAGAACTGCCTTAATTCTACGTAGCATTGATTCAACAAGGTGCTGAAAGCATTCTTTAGAAATGTTGGCCCATATTGATAGGATAGCATCTTGCAGTTGATAGAGATTTGTGGGATGCACATCCAGGGCACGAAGCTCCCATTCCACCACATCCCAAAGATGCTCTATTGGGTTGAGATCTGGTGACTGTGGGAGCCATTTTAGTACAGTGAACTCATTGTCATGTTCAAGAAACCAATTTCAATGATTCGAGCTTTGTGACATGGTGCATTATCCTGCTGGAAGTAGCCATCAGAGGATGGGTACATGGTGGCCATAAAGGGATGGACATGGTCAGAAACAATGCTCAGGTAGGCTGTGGCATTTAAACGATGCCCAATTGGCACTAAGGGGCCTAAAGTGTGCCAAGAAAACATCCCCCACACCATTACACCACCACCACCAGCCTGCACAGTGGTAACAAGGCATGATGGATCCATGTTCTCATTCTGTTTACGCCAAATTCTGACTCTACCATCTGAATGTCTCAACAGAAATCGAGACTCATCAGACCAGGCAACATTTTTCCAGTCTTCAACTGTCCAATTTTGGTGAGCTCTTGCAAATTGTAGCCTCTTTTTCCTATTTGTAGTGGAGATGAGTGGTACCCGGTGGGGTCTTCTGCTGTTGTAGCCCATCCGCCTCAAGGTTGTGCGTGTTGTGGCTTCACAAATGCTTTGCTGCATACCTCGGTTGTAGCGAGTGGTTATTTCAGGCAAAGTTGCTCTTCTATCAGCTCGAATCAGTCGGCCCATTCTCCTCTGACCTCTAGCATCAACAAGGCATTTTCAGCCCACAGGACTGCCGCATACTGGATGTTTTTCCCTTTTCACACCATTCTTTGTAAACCCTAGAAATGGTTGTGCGTGAAAATCCCAGTAACTGAGCAGATTGTGAAATACTCAGACCGGCCCGTCTGGCACCAACAACCATGCCACGCTCAAAATTGCTTAAATCACCTTTCTTTCCCATTCTGACATTCAGTTTGGAGTTCAGGAGATTGTCTTGACCAGGACCACACCCCTAAATGCATTGAACCAACTGCCATGTGATTGGTTGATTAGATAATTGCATTAATGAGACATTGAACAGGTGTTCCTAATAATCCTTTAGGTGAGTGTATATACATGTATGCTCTTTTTTTCCACACTATGAATAGGAAGTTAATATAATAACATATTAAAAATGCCTTAAATGTTATCCTAAATTAATTGAATATAAGAGTATTCGAAGATTAGAATTGCTATTTCAAGTATCTGAATTGATTCCCATCCAGGTGTGGTGGAATCCAGTCCAAGTATTTCTCAACAGGATCATAACCTCAAGTCTGCTGTTCGACCTAGCAAAGGTTTAACAACAGGAGAAACAGCAGCTCACACAAGCTCAGGGCACTGGGGAGTAGTGAAAAGTAGTACCTCACTCACAAACCAGCTTATGATTAGCAAAGAAAGGACAGCCACTGAGACATCAGGAACAGACTCTGAGACTCTGAATGAGAGCCCTGCAGAGCATAAAAGTCGCTTTACATGTTGGACCTCTTCTTTGCAACCATCTTGCTTGTATACCACAGAGTCCTACCAGGATCAAGACTGTATGCTGGTTGAATCAAAGGGTGGACTGAATGCTCCATCGTCTACCCGAACACATGCTGTTAGAAGCTCAGACGCAGCAGAAGAACCCATCAGGGAAGAGGAAGGGGGGAATCAAGCCGTCATTTTGAGGCAAGGCCCAACCAAACCATTAGGCCACATTAGTAGGCCAGATGCGATTCAGACAGAGAATGCATATAAGACAAACTCCTCACATTTCGCTGTGATTCCCCAAATGATTACCAGCTTAACCCAGCCTCTTGCTGGGCTCCAACTTGCAAATAACATGGATAAAGGGAAAAAGAAAAGCTACATTTGTAAGTACTGTGGAAAGTCCTTTTCCAGAATGGCAAATCTTGTGGCACACCAGCGCATACATACTGGGGAGAAGCCTTTTAGGTGTAATACTTGTGGGAAGCTATTCGCAGAAGCAGGTAACCTGAAGAAACACCAAAGAGTTCACACAGGAGAAAAGCCCTTCATATGTAGCCACTGTGGGAAGCGATTCGCAGACGCAGGTAACCTGAAGAAACACCAAAGAGTTCACACGGGAGAAAAGCCCTTCATATGTATCCACTGTGAGAAACAATTCGCCTGGATCTGTAACCTCAAGACGCATCAGCAGTCAGCCTCCTGTGAAGGAGTCTGAAGACACATTTAATGAAATGCATCTGATGACAATGTAGGGCTTCTCACACGCCCATCTTTTGAAATATTTTAGCTTTTACAAATGATAAATTGCCAAGTTGATTTGGGAAAAATAAAACTGGAAATAGAAAAGAAAAAATAACAAGATTTTGGGGTTATTTAGAAAAACGTAAGTGCACGGTTGTCCATTAATTTTAATATTAACAATGAACGGCAGGTGGTGCACCAGCACAAATAAATGAGCGTGAATCGGTGTTGTTTTTCCTTCATAACATTAGTTGAATTCCTCGAAGGATACATTATACGGAACTTGAAACTTTATCCAAATAATGTTATAGTAATAGTGACTTTGGCTAAAATAATAGTCTTGAATGGTTATATAGTGTTGAAGAGTGATTTTCACATTTTTAACAAACCGTGTGTAGCCCGGCTAGCTCAGTCGGTAGAGCATGAGACTCTTAATCTCAGGGTCGTGGGTTCGAGCCCCACGTTGGGCGAAGATGTTTTTCTTTTGTTTCCAAAAACGAAACCAGACATAATGGAATGTTCCAGAGCATGGTTAGTTCAACACATTCTTAAAACAAAATGGTAAATGTGGGGTATATGCAGATCTACTGTTTATTACATAAAATTAAAAATCATATTTGTAGCTATGCAGAGTGTCATGGCGCAGAATCAAGTATCATGTAGCCATCAGTTGGTGATAATTTTAGAGAGTAACAGGATAACTGCAGAGTACAATAATTAAAACTGAAATAAAAAGATAGTCTAATCATTTAAAACCCCGCCTGAGAGCCATTGAGGATTATGATCGGGATGCCAATGTGATTTCTATATAAACACAGGTGTGATACTTCACACTTAAGTTCCTCTACAGTAGCTACTTCATATTTTACACGTTTAGAAGGGCAATGGCAACTAATTTCGCAATGTAAGACTATGACAAATAGTCAATGTGGATTACACTGGGGTAAGAGATGAAAGATGCTTACATTTATCTGGAAAATTTGATGTTTCAACGTGGGGACGACGACGACACATTGTTCTACATACACATCGACCTCTGGATTATGGGCCAAACACGCGTGTTATTTCAAATTCCATGCACTACTCAGCATAGCTTTGGTCATTTTATTAAGATCCAAATTTCATTTTTATATATATCTGTTGTTAGGTCATTTGTTATATTTTTAACATACCAGCATCCAGAGGTTATCGTATATCCCACATGTATGGTGTTAAATAAAAAGCAATGATTCACTATATTACCGCCTGGAATAATTACAATTTAGTGAGATGTAAAACAGACGAGTGCAGTGCTGGATAGCGAAAAAACGATACATTTTTTTTCGATTATTGAAACCGGACTGTTTCGCGAGTCCACCTAATTATCAGTCATTTCTTGACACTGCTTCAGTTCCCGCTCCATTTTAAACCAACTCTGCCTGGCGGTATTGAATGCCCACTTCCAACTTTGGATCAGGCCAATCATTGTGAAGATTTTGGGGTGGCATTTGGGATGACGAACTTTCTGACAGCACTAATACGTTTTTACAAATTAAATTACTTATACTCTACTTTTCAAATAAGCTATATTTTAATTATAGATTCACAGATTCATAAAACAAAGAGCTGCATCAACGAGGTCAGGGTTTTGTGATGGCCCCTCCAATATCTTGACTTTGTTGTCCTTAAGCTGTTTTGTCACAACATTGGAGGTATGCTTGGGGTCATTGTCCATTTGGAAGACCCATTTGTGACCGAGCTTTAACCTCCTGGCTAATTTCTTGAGATGTTGCTTCCATATATCCACATAATTTACCTTCCTCATGATGCCATCTATTTTGTGAAGTGCACCAGTCCCTCCTGCAGCAAAGCACCGTCACAACATGATGCTGCCACCCCATGCTTCGGTCGGGATGGTGTTTTTCGGCTTGCAAGCCTCACCCTTTTTCCTCCAAACATAACACTGTTCATTATGACCAAACAGTTTAATTTTTGTTTCATTAGACAAGAGGACATTTCTCCAAAAAGTAAGATCTTTAGATCTTTGTCCCCATGTTCATTTGCAAACTGTAGTCTGGCTTTTTTTGGCAGTTTTGGAGCTGCGGCTACTTACTTGCTGAGCAACTTTTCAAGTTATGTCAATATAGGACGATACTTGTCTGCCTGTTTTCTCCAGCATCTTGACAAGGTCCTTTGCTGTTGTTCTGGGACTGATTTGCACTTTTCGCACCAAACTTCGTTCATCTCTAGGAGACAGAATGCATCTCCTTCCTGAGCGGTATGATGGCTGCATGGTCCCATGGTGTTTATACTTGCATACTATTGTTTGTACAAGTGAACCTGGTACATTCAGGCATTTGGAAATTGCTCCAAAGGATGAACCAGAATTGTGGATGTCCAAAAAAAATGTTCTGAGGTCTTGGCTGATTTCTTTTGATTTTCCCAAGATGTCAATTTTGAAAGTCACAAACTGAGGCACCTGGGGGTTTGTGATGCATGCTATATATATATATATATATATATATATATATATATATATATTACACATTTTATTAAAATATGTAGCAAAATACAACAATTCAACATCTTTTAGTATGTGACATTTTTTAAGTTATGTTTTTTAAGTTTAAGTTTAATGAAGTTACTTTATTGTTTGCATTAAAAAAAATGCACTCTTTGTAATGTGTTTGGGTAAACAACATAAATGTAATTTTGACTCAATGTGAGTGACTCAATGCTTCAGGTTTGTTCTAAGAATATGACCCTTCTTTGAATTTCCACCTTTATTTATCAATTTAGCTGTGTTAAAAAATCTTATAGTAATACAGTGACATTAATAAGTTTGCAAAGATTTCTAATGCATGATTGTGACAAGAACAAAATAAAAATTTTCAGACATTTTTTCATACAATACAAGACAGTCTATACAATTATTTTTTAATTCAGTCATTGTTTTCTCAACACTTCAAGTTTCAAAAGGACACAAAAGTATAATTCAGAAGTCTAATAAATTATTGTATGCAACTCATGTCTTGTTCTGAAGAAATATGATAAGGTTTGGTGAGAAAATATGAAGATAAATCAGTAGCAAAACTCGAGAACTTGCATATTTGGATTTGAGAACTTGTACAATAAATATTTGTAGTGGTAAATTGAAATTTTCACTCACAGCACTGATTTGAAAACTTGTAAAATAATTGTTTTAAGTTGAATGTTGCAATCTGCTCTCACAGACAACAATTCAAAGCTTGTGTTCTGAATTCACAATCGCAGACAGGTAGTCACACATTTGTAAAATGTCATTCAAATAAATACAACTACAGACACAAAGTTGTATTACACATTAACTTTGATACTTTAATTCATTTTCGCATTACAACCACAAATCGGCACTTACAACCTCTCAAATCTGGCACTGTATCTTTAAATCTTCACGCCTTGACTTTTGCTACTACATTTTCAAAACCCTGTAGCAAAACTCATTTTGAGATTGAAATGTTTAGAAAAAATATAACCTCAAACGTTTGTCTTTTTAAAATATATTGTGAACACACACATTGCAACACATGTTTGCCACATTCAAGCAATTGGGAATCCTCCACAGTCATAAAAACAAAGTATTCTCAACAGCCCTATAACCAAAGAGCCAACAAAATCAAACATGGAATGAAATCAGCACGATGGACAGCTCTGATCACTGAAAAGATAACCCTCGACGGTCAAATGACTCAACTGGAAACATGTTCATTAACTACTAATGTTATCTCAACTGAATAAGAACTATTTTGGAGATTTTAGGCAACTTAAGCCAGTTTTTCCCAAACTTTTTTATTTTCGTTCAGGTAAGGGAGGGGAAGGGGATGAAGACTTTCATAGCCTTTCGAGAGAGGTGGAGAAACTCAGTCACTACAAAGAGATCTATTTTGCTACACGCATATGCATAACACGCACTCTAACATGCAAGCTAGCAGGACAGATGTGTACAGACATGAACAAATATGTTTTATATCCCCCCGTGCTGCGCCTTCACCAATTGAAAACCTCTGTCATATGGGGTTATACAACACAGTGGAGAGTAAACGATTACTGAATATTCATTTTGGGGTGAGCTAATCCTTTAAAAACAACAAAAATAACAAACAATCCTTAACTCTCTTCATATCTTACCTAAAATCGCTGCTCTTGCTGATGAGCAAGACCACAAATCTGTGACCATAAATACAGATGTTTATTGACTTTTTGCAGGAAATAAACAAAATGTAATATCTTTTAGAGACAATTTGAAAGTGAGATAAAAATCCTGTACTTTCTCCTATCATCATTTCCCATTACCACTACCCTCTACCTCATGCTCTTCTTGCTCTTCTCCAGTTTCCTCATCATCTTCCACAGTGTCTTTTACATTTCTCTCTTGTCTTTGTCTGGTCCTTTTTTCTCTAAGTGCACATGGCAGGCAGTTGACCAGGAAAAGGAAAGAGGAGAGACAGAGAAGAGAAAGCACAGCTCCGATACCAATCTCAACTTCTCGTCCTTCAATGGTTTTCACCTTCTTCCTCTCTTTTTCCACCCCAGGAGAGAAGTACACTGCACTCTCTTCATGGTTGGGGATTAAAACTGCCTGCTCCAAGTCATTTCGTTTGAACATATCATTTCCAACACCAACATCATAGTCACCAGTGAAATTTACTGGAATATTCTCGACTTCAAAATTTTTGTACAGATCCTTGTTGGAGTTAACAAGCATATCAGTCACATCAAGCATATCAAAGTTGGATTCCTCACTCCCTATTGGCCAAAAGTCCATGTTCAGGTTCACCCTTATCCAGCCAGAGCCTTTAGCCAGTCTTCTTGTTTTGCTTCCCTCTTGGATAGTTTCCAATTCAACATGGTTAGACACTGGTTCACAGGTGGAAACCAGCAGCTCTGCTTTCACAAGAGGCCCTCCACCATCACCTTGTGCTAAGATGTGCTGTGATGGAGCAGGTGTCACAGCAACCACAGACTCAGCCAAAGAGGAAAGGCGGAGAGAATAGGGGATCCCACTGAAGGCAGATACCAATGTGGCGGTGTCATCACCAAACTGGATCCAAACACTGACAGATGCCTCCTAATAAAAAGAATGAAAGGAATAGGGAATAGAAGGTACTAGACACTGATGTTAATATGTTAGCACTCAGTATACCTACTTGCCCATGATTGTACAGTGTGTTGTGAGCATTAACTGTTGCTGTGACAATGGAAGGATGAGATGGGTTGGAATTGATTGACAAGCCAAGCCCTCCCACCAACTGTACAGAGAGGTCAGCAGGAGTGACAGGGTCAGAGGTCACAGTTACATCAGCACTTCCAAGTACACCATCCCACTGACTTGATATCACCTTGTAAAAATAAAGATACACAAAGGAATAATGGGTTTGAGGAACCAAGAAAGACCCAGTCCTACACAACAGCATCAGGTCCATACTTGAATTGCTAATGTTCAAATCCACATCAAAATGATTTTAAATACTAGAATTTAGAATTATTAACAGATTCAAATTACATTCAAATACTAACATATAATGATGTAATTCCAGGCTTCAAGCCAACTAGATGTCTGTTTTTATCTAGAGCCGCAATACGTGGGTTTTCTATCCTTAGCCAGTCTCGAACAAGTTCAGTCACATCGACAAACCAATCTGGTGATCCAAGCATGTAAGTTGGTTGACCACCTTGCACTGCTGATTGGGCACTGAATTGTGCCAAGATCTGTATTGTGGATCTCTGATAAACTGGCATACACCTAAGACATTGAAAAACCCAAAGAAAGAAAGAGATATGTCAATTAACTTGGGATCAATGGCATTCATTCTTAAGACAGCTCTAGAGTTGAATTGAGGAGTGCACTACATGAACAGACTGCAGAATAATGCTAATGCACACCCGCTCTCACTGTAGTAGCTCCAGCCACCGATGGGACTTAGGACAGTGTCTGAGAGAGATACACGCAGAGGAACTACCGGAGCCCAGACAGACAAGCATAAAGAGCCACTGAACATGCCCAAAGAAAACTCCACCTCCACACAGATGCTGCCCATTCCGGATTCACTCCCGTCCACAAAGACTACAGAGCAATTGTGAGATACCTGTCAGGTGACATGTAAAAGAGCTTAATGAAAGAGTAAACAATTGAGAAGACGTGGAACGATATAAGATGCTGGTTTCCTTATTTCATGCATTAGATCAAACCTCCTCAAAAATCTTTGTACCTTGACAATATCTTCATTGGTGGAGTGACACTTCACTGCTGAGGTCACATCTGATACTTTGCCATTTTTGCCCACTGTTAGGACAATGACAGGCAGTGACACAGGCTGGCTTGTTAAGATGGCTGTGTTGATGATAGTGTTGCTCTGCCAATGAAAGGAATAATAGGAGCTCCTTAGGCCACATCCACACTAATACGTTTTCTTTTGGAAATGCATCATTTGCACTACATTTAGGCCTTCCATCCACACCGAGACAGCGTTTTTGCCCAGCGAAAATTCAGCTTTTTGAAAACGCTCTCCCAAGTGGATACATTTGAATATGCTGTCTTCACGTTGTAGTGTGGACAGGTAAAACGGAGATATCTGAAAACGATTATGCATTTGTTGTCATGTGATGCAGTCATGTGATCCATTCAAGCCCATGTTGTAGTGCCATTGTTGTGCCTGCTATTCACATTGATAGCACTGTTAAAGATAAATGCTACTTTCTACAACCTTTATTTTGCATTCTTTCAAAGACAACAGGAAGTTTACTCGTACTGTTTGAAATGCAGTGATCCACTGCCGGACAACAATTATATGGAAATGACACAGGGAAACTTACACTTGTTTTGCGTGCGCAGTAATGGGATTTTAGCGTTTTCGTATGCATCAATGTGGATAAGAAACTTTTGGAAAAACACTTGAAAATAGCAGTGTGGACGGAGTGCATTTCGAAAACGAAAACGCTGTTTTCCATGTATCTGGATTAATGTGGACGTAGGGACCATGTTCTTCTTCAACATCAATACTTACAGTGATAGTTCATCCAAAAATAATTTTCTCACCTTCATGTTTTACCAAACCTGTATGACTTTCTTTCCGCTGTGGAACATAAATGCTGAATGCTAGCCTCACTTTCATTCAAAGTTAACAGTGACTGAGACACTGCCTAACATCTAATTTTGCGTTCCACAGAGGAAAGAATGTCATACAGGTTAGGAATAACATAAGGGTGAGTGGGAAAATTATTAGCAGGTTTATAAACAAAGAATTGGCCTAACGTTTGAATTGCTAATGATTAAACTATGAAATGTAGTATATCCACCATATTGATGGCATACACGATATTGTGATGATCTCTGATTACTCACTGTATTCTTATTGAAATAGCCAATAACTTTGTGATTTACCTCTGTGATGGGAGCAATGCCCACCACTTCTCTGTCAGTAAAGGAGAAAAAGCTTTTGACTGCCCCATGTGGTAATACCACAGACTTGCGAGTAGAGTACTCCACCCACCAGCTAACAGTGACAGTCTTCGCTACTCCAAAGCTTCTGTGTGTAGCCTCAAGTGTAAGACAGGCTAACTGATTTAGAGCAGAGGAGCTAGACCAGGAGAAAGAAGGAGAGACATAGAGAAGAGTCAGTTAGAACAATGGATGACACATTATGCTTTTAAATTGCTATAAGCTTTCTGATCTCTGACAGAGGATAACTGCATCCAATCTGTACAAATGTCTTTTGTGTTAAGGTAAGCATAGTCATAGGCACTGGAAAACGCTTGCTCTGTCCACGGAGCACCAATCTGATAGGCTGGTTTGATGGAACTTCAGTAAGTAAAAGCACACAGGACTTTTTTATCAGTCTGTCTGTAAACCGAGTTGTAGTCACAATGTTTCTGGGGTTAATACAACCAGTGGTTTTAGGGATTAAATTGGCACCGGATTTGCCAAGCTTTAATGTTATTTAATGTTATTTTGATGGGTCCTCCTGTCTAAGTGGGCCAGTTTAAGCTGCAGTAAACCCCAGAATTTTTGCTGTTTTAGTCTAAGGTCTTGCTATGTGAAAGCCATACAATCTGTAATACAATCTAACTCCATTTTTCAAAATTAATACAATAGATAAAAAAAAAAACAGTTTTCCCATTTACCCAATGTTGCCTGGAGAAGTAGAAACCCGATGGCTGACGATGGAAATTACATCATGTTTAGATCCCATTGTCCTCTCTACATTGACAGTCCATAGGTAAGAGTTTGTAATAGGGCAGATCTCAAGAGACCCTTTCTCCACTTTGAGTCTACAAGTAAAAAATAATAACAATATAATATGATTATTTAAGTTATTATTTATGTAATATCATAATAACTTTAACATATTAATGTTACCTAATGATTATTGACTCCCCACTAAAATTTGCCCTAAGGTTTATGGACACTCTGATTGGTTGTCCAGTACGCACAGGCCCTTTGCTGAAGAGAATTAGCACATTGGAATCCAACCATACTTTCTCTTCTGCCCTTCCATCTAAACATGCAGAGCTCTGTTTGGTCTTGTTTATCTCTGTCCTCTGTTCTTCAAGTCCCACAGGTCCAATGTAGTACAACTTTCTCTGTGACTGCTGTAATTCCTCCTCCACACACCTAGGGAGCCCAACTTTAAGATTGGACACAATGCCAAAGAAAGAGTAGTAGAGCTGAATTTTATCAGTTAAGAATCCAGAATTGGCCGTGAGTCCTCTTGGCATATACTGATGCCTTTTCCCATGGTTTCGAGAGCGGTGTCTGCTCAAGTGGTGTTGCTTAAAAATCAGATCCAGGTTTGGCTTGATATTCTGGTTAAACATAAACCAGTCTTTTGGAAGTGTCAGAGTGACCACACACAACCCAAAAGGTGGCTGTGAAAATAAATGAAAAAATATTAAGTGGATTCAGAGGAACAGTTAGAATTGTTACCCGTTGGATCTGCAGGGAAGTATTGCAAGCACTATTGAAGGGATAGTTCACCCAAAAATGTCAATTCTTTTATCATTTACTCACCCTCAAGCAAGGCCGTAGCTAGTGGGGTGAAAGGTGGTAACGTTTCAGGAAGGTCCAGGAAGCCCCACAACAAATTCTAAACTGTATTGTTTTTTATAGGAAAGGGGCCCAGAGCAATGTACAGTCAAAGGGGGCCCAGATTACCTTGCTACGGCCCTGCCCTCAAGCCATTCCAGATGTGTATGACTTTCTTTCTTCTGACAAACTCAAACAAAGATTTTTTGAAGTATATTTCTCATCTGTAGGCCCTCACAATGCAAGCCAACAGGGTCCAAAACTTTGACGGTCCAAAAAGCACATAAAGGTAATCCATAAATCTCCAGTGGTTTAATTCATGTCTTCTGAAGTGAAATGATATGTGTGGGTGAGAAACAGATTGATATTCAAGTCTTTTTTCTACCAATACTCCTCCCTCCCCAGTAGGTGGCTATATGAAAAATGTGAATCGACAAAAACTAAAAAGAAGAACTCTTAGGAGAGAAGAGAGCTCAGGAGGGCTGGTTGAAAGTGGAGATTTATAGTAAAAAAAATTACTTAAATATTGACCTGTTTCTCACCCACACCTATCACATCACCTCTGAAAACATGGATTTATCCACTGGAGTCTTATTAATTACTTTTTTGCTGCCTTGATGTACATTTTGAGCTTCAAAGTTTTGGACCCTGTTGATTCTTCTAAAAATGTAAGTTTTTGCTCTGCAGAGGAAAGAAAGTCATACACATCTGGGATGGCATGAGGGTGAGTAAATGATGAGAGAATTTTCATCTTTGGGTGAACTATTCCTTTAAATGAAAGAACATGGTTTTTCCTCTTACATGCCCTTTTTGTTGTGTATGTGTGTGTGTGTGTGTGTGTGTGTGTGTGTGTGTGTGTGTGTGTGTGTTTTGGCTCTCTACTTTATAGAATTCAGATGCCATAAAGTTGTGCCTGATCCAGCTAACCATGACATCTTTAATGTTATAATTCACCCAAAATAAAAAAATAAAAGTTAAGCTCAATTACCAATTAATTAATAACCACAACCAATTATTTTGACTAATCCCTCGTTTAAAAAAAAATGTAATAAAAAAATCTGGGTTACAGTGAGGCACTTACAATGGAAGTGAATGGGGCTAGTCCATAAACGTTAAAATACACTATATTTCAAAAGTTGAACCACAATATGTAAACATTATAGGTGTTAGAATGATTTTATGGTGATAAAATTGCTCTCTCTCTCTCTTTTAAATAAACAAGGGATGAGTCGAAATAATTTTTCGAATAACATTATGCAACAAATGCTGTTGATTGAGCGTAACGTGTACTGAACTAGAAACATTCCTGTAACAGAATATCCATGGCTGCTTTTTTTCCATACAAAAAAGTGAATGGTAAATAATACAGTAACAGAATGGATATTCTGTTAAATATCTCTTATAGGTTTATTATATCTATACCTGAGTGATGCAGGAGGCTTTCTGTTCCTCTGTCTGTTTGAAAGCATGGAGGGTAACACACATTCCTCTGTTTGCATCACCCCTCATATGAAACAGCACTTGCACTTTAAACCTTTCTCTGTCACCCTCTTTCTCTTTCACAACAGTTTTAGAAAGGAGTGATGCAGTGAGAGCTGGGAATAAAGGAGGAATGGGCTCAGGCATCGCCTAAAGAAGAAACAATCACATTTATGTAAAAAAAAGTACAAAAATAGATCCAAAAAACATTACTTTCTCTTTAACAATTGATTAAGGTGAAGGCTTTCATCATGCTGTACCTGTGTGACAGTGTAAGAACCAAACGAAGCACGGAGAAGAGGTTTGGAGGCAGTTCCAGATGGAGTCATGAGCAGCAGGGACTGGGTGGAAGAGAAAGGGCTAGAGTTGGTGAAGAGAAGGCCCAGATCAGCCTGAGACAGGGGGAGAGACTGCCATGGTGAGGGGACAGTGACCCGGACTGGAAGGGAAGGGGATGCGGGAGTCTGTCCATGGGCTTTTAATTGAGTTAAGAAAAAGGAGAGTTTGTGATGTTAGTAAGAATTGTGGCATTGTTTTGTCAGATCCAGATTAACCCTAAACTTACTGTGCAAGATACATCAGAGGTGATTTTTAAATGAAAATTTAAATTCAATTCAAACTGGTCTGAGAAACTTGAGCAGTCCATTATTTGCTAGTGCTCTCCAGAATATTTAATGTCATTCAAAGCGAGATGTAATCTCAGTGTAAAAGGACATAAAGTGTGTAATATAAAAATAAATCCAACTTACAGAGAACTGTGAATAAGTTAAGGATTACCAGCCTCATAGACGAAGACTTGCATTTGAGTCCAGAAAGACTCGTCACATCCATAACACCCTATAACACAACAACATATTCTGCATGGGTTCATTATTAAATCGTAATAAATGGAACTAATGAAATAGTCACCCCGTCATAATCATAAAAAGCAATCACAAGAGTGGCAACATTTTACTGGTAATTTAAGGTATATTTAATGTATAATTTGCAAGCCTTTAGTAACAAACGTAAACGTTATTAAACATTTTATACATTTCATAAATGCACTTTGATCACTCTTTCCAAAAGTTTGATACTTGCCTCAGAGATTAGACCCTTTTTGATGTTCAAAACTGAAATTAAAATATCACTCTCCTCTCACCGACAGGCTCAGTCCAATGTGCAATTTTATCTCTTCAGTAGCATTTTGGTCAGAGTGCCATCAGTCCATCTTCAGTAAAAAGCTTGCACAATTGTATGTCTCCTCTTGAATCCACCCTTCTTTTTTAAGGATTTCAGAAGATTCTGAAATCACTTTTTTCCTTATTTCAGTAGGTTCTTTTTTTATTATTATTATTTTTTTTGTTATGTAGCTCTGCACTGTTTGCTTTCTCTCTCTCTCTCTCTCTGCCCCTCTTAGTGTGCCAGATTCACACAATACGGATTTATTCATTTAAAACAGTAAATAATCCTCCCTCTTTCTCTCTGCTCTCCCCCTCCCCCTTTTGTCCTCTCTTCTTTTCTCTGACATTCTATCTGCCCAAGGATTGCTGATTTTCTTCCAAGAAACTTTTAAATCTGAACTTCCTAGCCCATCTTAATCTTTCTCTCTGCATTTTGGTTTACCAGCATAAAAACAACCCAAATGTATGTCGTCACAAATCAGCAATGTCTTAAAAGGATAGTTCACTCCAAATGTTTTAATTCTCATAATTTTCTCACCCTCATGCCATACCAAATGTTTATGACTTCCTTTCTTCTGCTGAACACAAAGATTTTTAGAAGAATATTTCAGCTCTGTAGTTCCAGACAATGCAAGTGAATGGTGACCAGACATTTGAAGCACCAAAAATCACATAAAGGCAGCCTAAAATAATCCATATGACTCCAGTGGTTTAATCCATGTTTTCTGAAGTGATATGATAGTTGTTGGTGATAAACAGATCAATATTTAAGTCCTAAAAATATTATTACTATAAATTCCCCTCCCTGCCCAGTAGGTGGTGATATCGCATTAAGAATGCGAATCGCCAAAAACAAAAGAAGAAGAATGTGAACGTGGAGATTTATAGTATAAATGGACTTACATATTGATCTGTTTCTCACCCAAACCTATCATATTGCTTCTAAAGATATGGATTAAACCATTGGATTACTTTTATGCAGCCTTTATGTGCTTTTTGGACCTTCAAAGTTCTGTCCACCATTCACCTGTATTGTGAGGACCTACAGAGTTGAGATATTTTTCGAAAAATCTTAATTTGTGTTCAGCAGAATATCTGAGATTCTATGAGGGTGAGAAAATAATCAGAGAATTTTCATTTGTGAGTGAACTTTCCCTTTAATATTTCAGAATATGCATTAAAGCTAATGGGATCTCAGTTATTTGAATGGCTTAATGACTATTGCATGGAAATCATTTAGAAAGGCATTAAAGGCATAAACCTATTATCAAAAGGGAGGGAATTTATGCATTTTGAAAAAAAGAAAAATACAAGTATTTAATCACAGCACAGTCTCTTTTTCCATTTCATCTATCTCTATCTCCATCTCTCTCCCTCTCTCTCTCTTTCACTTTTTCTTTGACCACTGATAACCTCTATCCTTTTTAACCCTGTATCTAAATAAATCATATTAACTCTTTCTTTTCTTTTCATTCTCATTCATTATCTCTCCTACTACCTTTATCCTCTCATTATCATATTATACAATATAAGTCAGTGTCATTTTTTCACTTAAAACTTTTTTCTCTTGGGGCATTATTAATAACAAATATGTTTTTTTACAAGATTTTCTTTTTCAGTATTTAAATATTTTGTTTATTTATTACATTTTATTAATAATATGAATCAATGAAATTCTTTAAAAACATTACTGGTTTATTTTAACAAACACTTCTTTTTGGATAATTTTATGAACTGTAAAACATACTACAGCAAAGCTTATGTAGTGGATCTTCCTTTTTTCACTTGCTCTCTCTCTCTCTATAATGTACATAATAGGAATCCGGAAGGAGCTTAGACACAATGCCCCAGTGGCAAAAGGCTTAGACACAACCATTAACATTATATTTTATAAACTCCACACTTTACAGTTAGTCTTCTCTTCACACACATGTTCTCTCTCTCTCTCTCTCACACACACACACACATTCTATTTCACATGCATACAGTCAAAACACATTCATTTATGAATACAGACTAACCTTAACCCACACCCTAACCCTGCCCCTAAAAGAAAAGTATCTGCATTTTATCTTCAGTATTTTATTTATTTTCTTCAGTTTTTCAATTTAGAACATCCTATAATGTCCCTAAAGGGAGGTTTTGTTAGATTTGTCTCACTTTTGGGGAAAGTTTAGTTCACAAACTACAGCACAGAATGAACTCGCACACACATAAACTTTTATTTATTAATTTTTTTTTTTTAAATACAACTTTTTGCAGTCTAACTGTGAGAGTAGGAGAGATTCATGTGAAAACAGAATGTGCACTGTATGCAGGTAACAAGCAGGTTTGATGTCAGTGTTACAAGTGCATTGCAATGATTAGAAAGAGGGATAACAGATAGATGCACTAGATTCTTTTGCCAGTGTGGTCTCTCTCTGTTAATCTGTGCATGTAATCTGTTGTCATCTGTCATTGTTCTCTACTAGAACCTCATTTAAACTACAAATTTAATCCTTTACTCTGACCTGAGGATGAGAAAACATCCACCCACACATGCAAACACACAAAAACTGCTGTTGTTGCGTGTCCTTGGCTGCATATTTGTGTTTTATTATGCAGAAACAAATATTGACAGATTGGGACTACTGTAACTGTTCACGAAACAAGTGTTTTTACTGTTTAGCATTCCAGGGTTTTAATAGTTGTATAGTTTATTCAAGTACTGTATATAGTTTTATATACTTTTAAATATTTGGAATTTATATTTAATGCTATTTTAATTTATATAATATTTGAATATAATTTTTTTCTTCCAATTTCATTTAGCTTTCATTAGTTTCATTGTATTTTCAGAGTTTCTTTTCTAGTTTCAGTTCAGTTTATATCTATATATATATATAACGTTTTTGCATTTTAGGGCTGCCAAAGTTAATGCGTTAACTGATATAATTTTACGCTGTTAAATTCCTCAAGGCTTTATTTCAATCTAGTGTCATTTTCATGTTTAATAAATGTGGGTTGTAAAGGTTTCAAATTTGATAGAATGCTGTGTTTAAAAAAAGTAAAACTGAAATGAATTTGTGGTCATTTCTAATTTTGGAGTCATGAAAATGTAGTTTCAGTGTTTTCCAATTATATTTTATGTTTTAAATGTTTATTTCAGTTAACGAAAATGTTACCAATTAGTATTTAAATGTTTTTTTTTTTTTAAATAACACTGGTGCATGCATAAACACAGACATAAATACTGATTTAGGCTTAAAACCACTAAGGATTTCAAGGTTCACTTAGCTACCCTTCGTCAAAGGAGGCATAAGATTTTAAGCTGCCAGAGCTGTTGTGATATTAAAACCAAATCTGTGAGAGCAGTATTAAAAAGTTAAATTTCAACTGGGTCAGAGAGAGAGAGAGAGAGAGAGAGAGAGAGAGGAGGAGGAGGAGGAGGGGGTGGGGAGAGAGAAAATAGGGAAAGACAAAAAATTGTCACAGAATCTGAAAAGAATGTAATGAGCACAGTACGTCTACAGTATATTTAGAGCATGCACAACAGAAATAACACCAGAACAGGAAGTTAAAACCATTACGACAGGAAACCACATTGCTGCAAAATTGTGCATTCACAGCACATTCCCTCTTCCAATATCACCTTTAAATCGCTCCCATCTTTGCCACCTCATACCTTTAATCAGTAGAAATCTCTTCGAAACACAAACACAACTATGCTGATGTCTTTAGCATATAGTGTTCAACTCATTTCACTCCAATTCTACACAGAATCTTCACTCACTGATACTGTACAATCAAAAGACTTGAAATAATAACAAAGCAAATTGGAAATGATTCTCTTTTAAAAATCTGAAAATCATGGTTTAATGAAACATTTTCATGAACCAACTCCAAAATCAACCACTTGTATAAATAAACAAAAAGAGCCACATTTTCCACCAGTTCATCTGGTTTTTGATCAAGTCTATCTAGATATTCCATATCTTACAATAACAAAATCCCAACTGGTTTCTGGCAATTTACAAATGACATCAAAAATACACTGTAAAAATGTTTTGGATGACCTAAAAATTGTGCTTCATGTGGTAACATCTAAATTAAGCAAAAATATTATTAACTGTAATATGACTGAATAAGCCTGACTATAGTTTACACCAATGAAAGTAATTGTAAAGGGTCAGATCAGGTAGAAAAACCTTCTATAGTTAATAACTGCTCTATATACACAGCAAAGCTATCACGAAAAAATACATAGAATCCTATCCTGCTATGCATTACAAAGTATTTGCTTTTGTTGTTGAGAACAGTTAGATTTTCTAAAACTAATTCCATAACTGTACTTCTCAAACATATTTACAAATCGTAAGACTTGCTGAATGGCAGCTCAAAACCAACTGAACCTTATAGCATAAGGCTATATTAGATGAGACTGATGTCTAAGCTCTGCGTACAGATCGGTTAGGTCTTGTGTGGTTCAGGCCTTCAGTTGTAACCGTATGAGTCATAGTCACTGTTTCTGTTAGATGAGGGCTCTCTGCTAGGGTTTACGGTCAGCCTTTCCAAACCTGACAACACAGAACAAATGAGAATGGGTACCAGTGTGTTTGCATGAGCAGGCTGAATGAAAAGACCAATGCATCAATACACTCAGTTTATCATTATGTAATTGATTACAAAGTGAATAAATGTGGGTGCATGAGAGTGAGAGATTAGTGGAAAGAGTCTAGAACAGAGAGAGAGAGAGAGAGAGAGAGAGAGAGAGAAAAACTCACCAGGAAAGGACTGCCTCTTTAATGTATTGTTGTTTGGGTTACTGCCAGCTTGACCTCTGTGATAGGACACTAAAGAAAAGAAAGAAAATAAAAATAAAAGACTGAACCCTTTCACTCAACCCAGACATGTGTCTGTTAATGTGTGTGAAATGACTTACCACTCTGACTCTGAGTCGGGCCGATCCATTGATTCTGCCGTTTTTGTGAAACTGCATCAAACCAGGTAAAAAGTTTCAAATTAGAAAGCGTATTTAAATTTATGTTTTAAAGGAGAGGAAAATTGAGCATTACATATAAATTGAGTATTACATATAAAACAATTAAAACACACACACACACACACACACACACACACACACACACACACACACACACACACACACACACACACACACACACACACACACACAGTAAATCTTAATCTAGGATATGAAATATCTTATGGAAAGTTGACATATGCAATACTCCAATTATCAACTTTTATAAGTAGTATGCATGCAGCTTTTATTATCTGATATTAAAAAAGAGGAAGGCATTTTTGTACTTAATTAATTAGTCACACCATAGGCTCATTTTAAAATGAACTAATGATGGTATAAAGGCATTCATACATTTTCCTCTTATATATTTAGTTAATTTTAACCTAAAATCGTTATGTTGATGATAAAGGGTCCATGAACCCACTATTTGTCAACTACTCATTTAATGTGAGGTTCCAAACTTGCATCAAGTTTACATCACTGACTCACATCTTTTGCGGATGGCTTTGTATGTCGGCCGGCTAAACTGAAGCAGTATAACACTCAGGATCAAGAAAATTAATATGCCAGTTACTGCCTTGTATGCAGCCAACTCTGTTCCAGAAGCAGCTGAGAGAACTTGAGAGAAAACAATCCATTATTTAAAATGCACAAGTCATGTTAGCTTTGTTATATTGCCTGAAACTTGTGAAGAAAAAAATCAACAGAAACAGGCCAAACATACAGAGTTGTGTAATCTAGTTTGCTTAGTTTACTAACATTGAAATGGAGACGTTACCATAGACTTCTACTGTTTTATTAGAGCTATCTTAATTGTGATTAATGCATTTGCCATTAATAAAGCATATCTTAACCCTGGTTAGGAGAGAAACTTTAATTTGACTTAAATTAGTGCTATTTTAGTGCATTTCTATCTTTATACTGTGGAAGGCTTTGTTTGGAAAATGTTAATAAAGCATCATATTGTAACATTTTGTTTTGTTTTCTTTCCTAAAAAGGACATACATGCATTTTGACAGGAAAAGTATATATACAGTCAGCAGCACTTTCAAAATCTGCGATAAATCGTGATTAACTGTGAAAGATTATGCGATTAATCTTGATTAATTCTTAAGTAATCTTAATTACTACACACTAACCCTAACCCACACCCTAATTCTACATTTAAAATAAAACTATTTGCATTTTTTTTTATTTTAAAAACAGTATTTGCTTTATTTATTAATTAATTTTAAATTGAGGATGTCCCTGAATTTCCCTAAAGGGAGGTTTCAAATTTAGCTCACTTTTTGGTCCCGAAATGTATACTGCCCAAAGGCAAAAACTGTTTTATTACCAAAATCATCGATCTGTTCTGCAACAAACAGATGGACTACACTCAGATTGAGATAACAGAGTGAGACTACATTATAATTTGAAGCCATTTTCTCCATTTCATTGTTAGTTTAGTAGCTGCGTTTTAACTTTGTATGGTATACTGTAAGTATATAAACACACACACACCTTGGCAAGTGATTAACAGACCCGAACAGGAAGCTTTGCTCACTGTCATATTACTCATCAGCAGATAACCTTTAGTTTCTCTAGTGGGCCTGAAGCCCTGCCAGACTCCACATCTTCTGTCCTTACACAGTTCATTCCACCACTTGATTTCCATGTGATTGGTGAAGCACATAGGAAGCACATGCATTTGAGAAAAGAGATACAAATCACCCTCACACGGACTATCCTGCTTCCAGTATACCTTCAGTAGCGCAAGAACTGGAGGCAGAGTGATAAATTGGGTGATGTTCTTGCATGGGGTCGGTTGGGCACAGGATGTGTTTGCAGCAGTAAGATTAAGGGTTGTTGGGATTGAAATGGTTTGGGAGCGGTTTTCTGCTGTAGAGGAGGTAATTCCTTCTCCTGTAAGGAAAAAAAAACATTCATACTTTCATGTTACTGAAATGCCATTGCTGGGTTATTCTTCTCCACATAAATCAATAAATGATAAAGCTTGCATTCCAGAGTGAGAAAAGTGGTAAACATGATATTATAAAGAAGTCTTGTTTGCAAACTTAAATATCTGGAATATCTTAAATATCTCAAGCCAAAATAAAATTATTAAAATATTCTTAAATTGACAGTGTATCTTTCTTGTGCTGGAGTAATGTTGGATGTACTCGAAGAGAACGATTTTCAATCCAATTTAACAAATATTTTATTTTAATTATTTATATTTATTGTGAAAAGCGCTATATAAATACATTTGTAAATGTATACAATAAAACAATAAATATTGTTTCAAATAAGCTTTACAGAGAATAGTGAATTACAGCAATTATTTCTCACAAATAAGATTATTTTTATATATGAAATTAAATGCCAATTTATTTTTATTTGTATTTCTTACTATGGCTGTCAATACAATAAAGTAATCATGATTAATCTACTAAAGCCAAATAATGTCAACATTTTTACACTTTTTCTCTGAAAATTTTCAGCAGACCCCCCCCCCTAGCACTCCCATGCAGCCCCCTGGGGGTCCCCGAAACACAGTTTGAAACACCCTGGTTTAAGAGACTGTATTTCGGTTAAAATTCAACTTTGGCAAAATGTTTAGTTGTAGCAGCATTTTATTTTTTGCCTTCACACGGTTGTACACTGCCATTAGTTTAGCACAAAAGTTGCTGAAGCCAGTTGCATCACACCACTTAAGTTAAGAAAAAAACTTAGTTATCATAGCCTTATAATTATAACTTGTGGGTTTGTTGAAACTGGGCACTGGCCTCTACAGGTAAAATGTTTTGTAATTTCAATATGTTCACAGTGCAGAAGACTGGATCATTTGCACTCATTACACTCTTGCACTTTTTGCAAAATGCTCAAAGGCAATCACAAACATTTTGCACATTTGATTGCATGTTGCATTATGCCCATTGTACGGCATTGCAAGCATAGATGGATGTTCAAATCCTTAACAAATCTGTCATTTAGATTAATAGAATTATCACAGATTGAAAAGTAATCACCAAAATTGTAATAATGATGAAAAACATTACACTTGATGGAAAACACATCTACTTTTAAAAACTTAAGTTCAACAGCTGCTTTGAAGTTTTAAGTTAAATCGGTGTGGTTTTACAGATCATTTCAACTCATTTTTGCACATTTAGACTGTTTTCTAAACTAAATGTTTTCTAAACTAAGTCCAAATGTCTGAGACCATATTGAAAATCTGGGATTTGTGACTGCCATTTGTATTCTTTTGTACAAAAGATCAGATTTCCTTGCTTTAATTGAAGCACGCAATATGCTCTTTGGAAAATTCTCAAATCATGCTGGGATAACATGGATCATCAGAGTTTGCACAAACTTGTGGAATCCATGCCAGGGGAGATGCACCATATACTAAGAAATTCAAAAATTCCTGTACATTTTTCAATAAAATATTTTGTAATGAAAAATTGTAAATTTAATTATAAATATTCAAAATAGATAAATTTCACTAGTGGTCTCGGACTTAAAAAAAAAAAAAAAAAAAAAAAAAAAGAAGAAAAAAAACATGAATTATGAATATTGAAGATGAATTCTCAAAAGTATATTTGGATTTGAAATTGCAGGTAAAATGAGAAAAACAGGACATGAATAATTTTCTCCAAGTAATATTTAGTAAAAAAGACAACGAATATAGTTTTCTTAAATTCATATTTCTAAAAGGACCTCCATTAATTAAACATTTACTGTTCATTTATTTTTGATGGAGAGCACAAATATTAAAGCTCATCCATTGTTGCTCTAGATAAATTGGTTAAATTATTTAAAACAATATATACTGTAACTCCTTCCTTTGAAAAATGTTTCCGGAGGTTTTGTTGACTTTTTCTTGATTTTGCCAAACAAAATGGTCTATTGCATTTTAATTGGATAACTGAGAATGAGTTATTTTCCAGACTATGGGCTGAAAGATATCATCTGACATGAGCTTCCCTTTTAACAATATAAAATGTAATCGCTCATAGACTCTTGCACGAGATCGTGTTGATTTATGAAGCCAGATTTTTGCAAAGTGAAGCCAACATTACGATAAAAGTATAATATTCTAGCATAATTGTGTTAAAAAAAAAGCACCTTTGAAAATATCAGTTATACAAAATTTTCAAATAATGCCAAGGTTCTTCTCTTAGTGATGTTATATACTAATATCACATGCAGTTTATCTATTAAACAAAAGGGCAAAGTCTCTAAAACATGTCTTTTATTAATTCAATCATGAACAATAAATAAATGTGGATTATTGTGATACAAGTCACACAAGGAAAACTTTCACCCAGAGTCTGAACCTACAAACATTACTTTGCAAAAATCAAAGCAAATAGTGGTGTTAACTCTAAATTCATGCAAATATGGAGTTAAGAGTATGCAAATACATAATACTGTATATTTTATCTGTACGCTGTTGAAAAATGCACTCATTTTGTTATGCATCCCTAAAGGCCCTAAAGTTGTAACGGTGATATTCATTATTGATATTATTTGATCAAACACAGCATTTTGCATTAAAAAGGCTTATGTCTTATTATAGGAGCTATTAAGTGTTTTTCCTTGTTCTGTTTTGCTTTTCAAGAGAACTGTGAAATCTGATGGGACAAAATCATACCCTATACCCGCAATCTACCATGAATAATAGCATGTACTTGACTGTTAAAAAGAGACTTCTGATATTTCATACAAAGTGTGTTCTGGGACAGATAATTCATCTCACTATCACAGGATCTGAACAATGAATCTATGGAAAGAATAAACACTTCACTTACGAACACCAAGGAGCAGGAGCACCATAAGAGTCAACAGCAGAGAGTTTTCCATCTGGTAGAGGTTTGTGCTACACAGTTAGAGATATATTCAACATCATTTGAGTAAACAAGGTAAGTCTGATAATAGGCCTTACTTGAGGTCAAATGAATGACCATCAGTACACAACAAGCCAATGCTTTTTGTCATATTTAGAGGCAATGGCCCAATGATAATGTTTGCTTTTGTATTTCTCTTCAGTCTCAGTAAAATATATCCATGACTATAACAAAATGGTTGGTCTATAGGCCCATACGACTGTTAATCAGAATGGTAAAGATTTCAAGCATCGTACCATGTTTGTCATGAACCATCAAAAACAAAACTTATAACGATACACAGTATTCAATTTCCTTGATGCAAACTGTACTCATTATTTCAGGCATTTTAAACTATCTCCAGTTTTAATCTTCCCTTCCGCTTCAACAGTGTTCCAAAGAATTTCTTCCTCAAAGAATTTAAAACATTGCATCAACAGTCTATTAAATACAACTTTAATTTAACTGGAAACAAAACCAATTCAAACTCGCTTTTTAACAATATATTATCAGATCTTACCTTGGTTGTGGCTGAAAAGAACAAATATGTAGAGCAAAGTGACAAGAAAAATTAAGTAAAAGGAAATAAGCAGAAGTGTGTGAATCTTCATTTCTCCGCCCCATCCTCTTTCTCACTCCATATACAGGGTGTCTTTTAATCTCAAGTGTGTTGTATTTGATTGCACATTGCACTGCTTCCTCACTTCAAAGAGAGCAACACACAAAAGAAAAAAGGAAGAAAAGTGTCGGTGTATGTATGCGTGTGAAGAAAATGGTCAAATAAATAGTGAGATATTCTGTTTAAAATGTTTTCCCATTATTTCTGTTGTTTCCCCCCATATTATAGATATTACATTTTTAATAGATATTACATTTTTAAAAAACTTTACAAAATAAAATTATCTTATGGATGGCTTGGTAGTGGGGCAAATAATAATGCAGCAAAAATCTGCATATACATAAAACTTTTTTTTTTTTTGCATAAAGGAACTGAACTAGTATATTCTGGTTAATGGCACACTAAAAACGCTCACTTGAGACATGCAGAGATGATTAATCGTGCTTCAAAGTATCAACTGCACGCACCGGGGCGAAACATGAAGGGTATAGGACTCAGAAAACCACCAATATCCACATTTATCATTTCATTTCAATGTTTTTCATATCTTCTTTTCATTCAGTTTTTCCCAGCCACCTCTCTACCTCCCTCACTCTCTCGATCTTTCTCAAGTGTCGCCGGGGTTGGTTTACCATATCGTACAGTTGAAGAAAGACCCGTAAAGGCTGGTTTTTGTAAAAAATCCCCTAAACGCCCTTTTGAAACTCTCGTCTATGATTCAATATGAACAGAGTATAAACAGCTTTCAAAAGTGAGTCAATGAGTTAAACTACCATTTCTCTTTTTGTACATTTGCAAAGAGCACTTTGTTATCCTTAATATTCAGTAACAAAACATGTCAAGATCCAGTAACAATTACAATAATAACAAATATTACAGATAAGAACAATATATCTGCTGTTTTTTTTTTTTCAGCAAATAACTGTACCAGCTTGGCTGATTGTCAGTAGTGTTTGCACTATCTTCCATCAGTTCCAAAATCTGTAGACTTACTTATTGTATTATATGTATAGAAAGCCACCCTGCTCTCTAGATATTGCTATTGGCCTTTGAAAAAACAAAAAAACAATAAAAATAGGTAAATAAAAAAAGTAAAAAAGGACTTAAATATTTATCCATTTCTCACCCACGCCTATCATATCGCTTCTGAAGACATGGATTAAACCACTGGAGTCACATGGATTACTTTTATGCTGCCTTTATGGGATTTTTGAAGCTTCAAAGTTCAAAACATTTGCATTGTATAGATCTCCAGAGCTGAGATGCTCTTCTGGCATGAGGGTAAGTAAATGACAAAATTTTAATTATCAACTATCCCTTTAAACATGGATTTAAATAAAAAAGAAGTGGAAGTTCAAATAATGAAAACAATCAACACAGAGATTGTAGATCAACTTCAGTCTTTAATATTCACACCCAAGAAAAAAGGACAATCAAAATAATAATACACTTTTAACAGGCTACAGTCATCACAACCAATGCAATAGAATCTCTTTCCTCTAATTCTGCAAATTAATGTGCTAATAAATCATCTTCTCATTTTTCTCATCATCGTGTCATCGTATCAGCCCTCTCCCTCGCTCCAGGTGCTGGGGAGGGAACCTTAATGTGGGGGTTTTGCTACAAACCTGAGTTCATGAATTAGATAAAGCCACCTGAGGCTTGATTGAGGATGCCTCTGGTTTTAAATTGCTTTAAAGTACAAAAATAAAGAAAGACCCCCCCACACCTATTCTAAAAATGACTGTTCAAAAGCACCGCTCCCAGCTCCTGCTGCCAAAGAATTTGGGGCTGTTAGTGTGGAGTGCTAGTGTGATTCACAAAGGCCTTCAATTGGCCAGTAAACATTTTAATTAGGTGGGGCTTTTTAGGGGACTACAGAACACCTCGATAAATGACACGTATAGGACATTTTGTTGGGAAGCCTTTGTGTATGGACACTTTATTGGTCTTCAAAACATTCATGAGGCACAATCAAGTGAATCTGATGGTTGGCTTAAATCAAAACACAAAATAAGGTGTTCTGTTGGTGAGGAGTGAAATCACTTTATGGAAATAAATCTGAGGATTTATCATAGGAGCCGGATCCATATCCAATCATGCCCACTTTTTGATTCTGAGGGTAAGGCGTCTCTTTGAAATTGACATTTCCAAGACTCTGGCTGGTTGTACAAGATCATCAAATGCCTTGTTGGGTCTAAATTCAAAAGTGTAAAATATGCAGCCAATGTCCAAGCATTTGTCTGCATAGTTTTACCTTAATGGTAGGTTCTGAAAGCTATAGTTACTAACAAAATCATGTTACGTAGCGTCTATTGTCTTGCATATGCTCTGTGCTATGTTATGCCTCACCTGCCCCACCAAATCCTGTGCTTTATCATATAAAGATATGTCTATATTTATATCCCTTGTCCTGTGACTTCCCTATAATATTAGTATATGTTAATACAAATTACATCGTCTCCACTAGAGAACGAACATACGTAATAATCTAGTACTTCTGATCATTATCAAGCGGTATTAAAAGTAAATGGAGTGCAAGTGTGCAAAGAAATAAAAAGAGGGAAGCATAAGAGGTATTGGGAGGTTGGGAGTGATCGATTGGTGCATTGGTATACTATGCGTTCATAACAGGACTTATTGCACCCAGTAACATGTTACAACACTGTGATTTGTATTTCAAATCTGCACACAGGGAAGTTGTCTGGTCCCACTTTGTATAAGGTGTCTTTAACTATGTACTTAATTTAAAATACATACAATACAATATATTGTGTAACTACATGTTGTTCTCAAAAAAAAAAAAAAAATTATAATAATTTGCTGCTACAGAGGTTGAGGTACAGCTAGTTAAAGGGTAGTACAATGCAACAAAACGTATGTAAATAATAAGTACATTGTATTAAAAAGTACATAGTAGTTAAAGACACCTAATGTAAAGTGGGTCCATTTGTCTTCAATTTAATTTATTTATTTATTTTTATATATTTTTATTTAAAGAGCTTGCTTTATGCAAGGAGTTTGCATCTGTTCTAAAATGGAAAGATGGTGCTGTGCTTGATTTATGCTGGATTTATGTTAACAATGGGTTTTATACTCAAGAAATTAGGAAATCCTCCATGTAGTGTAACATGTTTTTCTCAGTAGAAGTTGAATCATCAAAATAATTGGAATCACAGCCAAACAAGGCTGAGCCACAAAACAATTTAATAAAAGAACAAAGAAAAGCATCTCATCATCAAACATAATCATATACCAGTGACGCTGAAATTTTTGCAAACTGATTTGAAAACATGCTTTAAAATGGACAGGAACAGAGCCATCGATGCCAAGGAAGTGAAGCCCATATTGAGTCTCTGACTAAGTCTTTCATTGAGGTTTCATGGGAGAACAAGCATACCTTCACCCAATCTCAAGTGTTCTTTATAAGCCTCAGACAGGAACATGATGTGACATGGGTACACTAACCACAAATCAGAGTGAAATGACAGGGAGAATGAGAAGAGAAAGACAGAGACACACACACAGAGTGGCTCAGGAATATGGTTGTGGTACCCCGAATCCAGGCCTATAAAGCGGTCTACCTGTTGGTGACTGGTTTGATGGCCCACTGGGGCCTGTGGGGTAGCCATACCCTCCATACGGATGTGGAGTTGGGTACGGAGCAGGCGTGGGACCAAACTGCCCAAATGGTGGCCCGGGAAATGGGTTGGATTGGGTGGGGTATGGGCAAGCTGGGGGGCCAAATGCTGGTCTGGGAGCAGAGTAGCCCGTTGACTGATGAAATGGGGTACCCTGGCTGGCGTAGGGATGAAACGCTGTGCTAGGGTTGGTGGGGCCTGTTGTAGAGGCAGATGGTGGTTGGTTGGCGGGAGTAACAGAGTAGGGGGAGTAGGGGAGAGCAGAGCTGGAGGAATTGGAGGGTGCATTGATTTTGGAGCTCTGTTGCTGCTGGGGCTGTGGCTGTTGCCACGGCGATGACGATCCAGCATCCTGATTGGCACAGGGTTGTGATGTCATTTTAGAGTCTCCTATCCCTTTGCTTTTTTGGCAAAGATTTTCCTGCAGCTTTTCGATGCGCACTCGTCTAGTGTGAGCAAGGGAGCGGAGGGAAAGGAAGCGTTCAAGGAAGGAGTCCAGCAATATTGAACCTTCAAGAAACTCATCTGCTAGAGCCTGAGAGAAAGAGAGATAGATTGAAGGATTTTCAAATTCTCTCACTGAGGATATTTAATAACATACATATTAACATTTATTAACCTTAATCAAAGTAGCACCATATGTAATTTTTGAGAGAAAAAGGCTGAGGGTTAGATTTTCAGTCTGGTGTTAATTTTTAGGGGACTAAAGAACACATCGATAAATGACACATATACAGTGGCAAGAAAACGTATGTGAACCCTTTGGAATAAGCCGTTTATCTCCATTAATTTGTCATAAAATGTGATTTCATTATCAAATTCACAAGTATAGACAAAACACAATGTGCTTAAGCTAACAAAACACAAACAGTTTTAGTCTTTCATGTCTTTATTGAACTCATCCCATTAAACACGATCAGTAATGTGGAAAAAGTAAGTGAATTTAATAACTGGTCAATCCTTTGGCAGAAATAACCTCAACCAAGTGTTTCTGGTAGCTGCGGATTAGACCAGCACAATTAATTAATGTAATTCTTCCTTACAGAACTGCTTCAGCTCAGCCATGTTTTTAAGATAGCTGGTAAACAGGTCTCCTGAGGTCATTCCACAGCATCTCTATTGGGTTAAGTTCAGGGCTCTGACTTTCCACTGGAAAGCAGCGGCTTCCATCTTGGTGTCCTACCATGGACACCATGCCTGTTTAATGTTTTCTGTATAGTAGACTAATGGATAGAGATATTAACCATTTCCTATGATTCATTCAATCTTTAGTTGTCACTATAGGGTTCTTTTTTACCTCACTGAGCATTCTGCGATGTGCACTTTTAATCATCTTGGCTGAGCAGCCACTTCTAGGGAGATTAGCCACAGTACTAAATTGTCTCCATTTATAGACAATTTGTCTAACTGTGGGTTTTTGAAATAACTTTGTTACCCTTTCCAGATACATGCAAAGCAACAATTCTTGAATGTAGGTCTTCTGAGATCTCTTTTTTGCAATGCATGTCAACATCAGCAGATGCTTCTTGTGAATAGCAAACTTAAAATATTGGAGTGTTTTTTTTATAAATTAAAGTAGCTCTAACGCACACCTCCAATCTCATTTCATTAATTGGATGCCAGGTTTGCCAACTCCTGACTCTATTTAGCTTTTGTTGAAATCATAATCCTAAGGGTCAACTTACTTTTCCACAGCACTGTGAATGCTTAATGGGATGTGTTAAAAAGACATGAAATTTCATAATTCTTTGTGTGTTGTTAGCTTAAGAACAATGCATTTTGTCTATTTTTGTGACTTAGATGAAGACGAGATCACATTTTATGATCAACTAATGCAGAAAACCAGCTATTTCCAAAGGGTCCATATACTTTTTATTGCCACTGTAGGCATTTTTGTAGGGGAGGCCAAGGCATTAACATTAGACCTTTGTGTTTGGACACTTTAAAGGTATTCAAATCATTCATGTGGCACAATCAAGTGCATCAGAGGGTGGGCTAAAATCAAACCATGAAATAAGGTGATCTGTTGGGTGAGGAGTGAAATCACTTTATGTAAATGAATCTGTGAGGAGCCAGATTCAGATTCTCTCCTGCCCGCTTCTTGATTCTGAGGTTAATGTGTCTCTATAAATAGACGTTTTCATGACTCTGGCTGTCTGTACAAGATCATCAAATGCCTTGTGTCAAAAGTGTCAAATAACCTGCCAATGTCCAGGCATTTGTCTGCATAGTTCCTAGCGCCTATACTGTAGAGCACAACAGTCTGGTTCCGGAAGTAAAAAATCCCTTTAATTTTTCTATAGACGGGATTTTTCTATATCAAAGATAACCTTTACCATAATAAACCTTTAAAGACAGACCAACCTTGAGCTCCGAGGCTGATCATCGATGGTATATGCTATATTTAAACTTCATTGCTTAAAAATTGGGTTTCATAGCGGATTCATGGTATACAACTACATTACCCATGGTCAAGCCGAGAAAGCTTCATCAATCAGAGAACTGCAGTCAATGAAACCCATGAAACATGCCTCGGAGCGACCACGCACTCCCATGACGTAATAGAGTCTCTTTACTGTTAAATTACTTATCTATTTGAACATATCAGAATATTTTGCAATAAACTTAAAATATATTGTTTCTATACTTATAATCAACAACTTTAAATCTAAAGTTTGATATATTCCCATAGTTTTTATTCATAGTTAGTTTTATAAACAACTGACAAAATTTCTCCAAAATTCCACAAATATTGTCATTTAGAGCATTTACTTGCAGAAAATGACAACTGGTCAAAATAACAAAAAAGATGCTGTGTTTTCAGAGCTCAAATAATAATAATTAAAAAAAAAATACAAAAAATTACATATGTACATATATAAACAACACAATACTAATGTGTTAACTTAGGAAGTTAACCCTGATATTCAATCACAGCTTTCATGCGTCTTTGCACACTTTCCACCAGTCTTTCACATTGCTGTTGGCTGTTGGGTGACTTGGGTGGCTCAAAAATTCAAGCAGGAATTCAACAGACACTGGAATGGAATGGCTGCCATACATGTAGAGATGCTGATTTAAGAAACCTAGGGATTGGTCTCTTAATTTTTTCCAGAGCTGTATGTCTATTAGAAAAGAATCTCATCATCAAATGTTATCAATAAATCAGTGACACTGAGATTTTTGCAAACTGATAAGAAAATATGCTTTAAAATGGACAGAAACTGTGCCACTGATGGCTTTGTTGTGATCTAGGACCTTTTATACAGCTCTATACAGTGCCTGCCTTTGTATGTGCATAACAGACCAGCTGTTCCTAGACATTCAAATATGAATATATATATGAAGAGAATGACATTTCTATTTAAATGTACAGTAACTAATATGTAGAGTAATAATGATAATAAGAAAAGTTATAACATATAATGATAGAAATTATATAATGTAATAATATTTGTTATTGTTAATAATGAAAGTCATTATAAAATATAACAAAGGATTGTGGAGACATAAGGTTTTTTTCTCTCTCAATAAAACGGCAAAAGCAGACCACTACTTTCTCTATAATTGCTTATTTTTACATTACAAACAACCATACTTTTCTAATTTTTCAGAAAAACCAGACAAATCTAGGCTGATTGTATAGGACAGGGGTTCGGGAGAAAAACAATTATTAAAAAAAAAACAATTTACTGAATTTGACTTCATTTCTGTTTCATTTTGCTTTCTAGAGACTATAAATAAATGTAATTGAACAAGAAACATTAATCCAATTTTGGGTAGAATACAAAATATATACACCATCAACTAAATACAAATAAAAACAATTCCAGATAATTCATTTTGGCTTTGGAACAATAACAATATAAATGCCAATCATTTAATGCAGCAAACAACATGTTATCTTTGTAATATTACACTTAATATTTTTAACTTAATATAACTGAAAATAAATAGCTACCTTCGTAATTTAGCAAGGGGGCCATCATATCTGGAGGTCCTTAGCTAAAAAAGATTGTAAACCCCTGCCTGCTATAGTGGATTGTTGCTTACCTCTGATTCTTCCTCTGTGTTGGCGCCCTCTATCTGCAGACGAGACAACAGCCCCTCTGGGGACACCTGCCCCATTATACTGTCTACAGAGAGGGGAAAGAGAAAGATAGAAGTGAGAAGGAATTTACTGTGTTGAATGACAACAAAGAAACTGAACTAGAAAAGGTTATGCAAACAAATGACCAAGCTATGCATTATGTAATTATTTGTAATGGAACAAGACCGTCATTAATGGAATGACAGAGACACATAGCTATAGTGACGTAATGTCATGGATGAAAAAACAGTAGAGAGGGAATGCGTGCCAGAACAAAACATGCTCAAAACAGGCATAACAGACACAAGCATAAATAAGATGACTTTCTGGCTGAACAGAAACTCAAAGCTCCCTTTGTCTGTTCAAAAGTCTCTATAAGCAATCACACCACAGAATAAGAGGCTCATGGTTCCAGGATACCCTGCCAATAAAGAGCTCTCCAAGCAACCAAAAGAGTCATTGACTGCTAAGGCAGCTCAACAATAGTGTGCACAAAAGCACATTGTAATTTGTAACTTAATCACTGGCTTAAAAGCAGTGCCAATAATAGAAACTTTTAAGAAGTTCAAACTGATGAACCCCTTTTTTCCTTTCAGTGTAAGCTTTCTCTTTTAGTTACAGTAAACCCAATTAAATTCCTTCTTTCAGATGAAATTCACAAACTTTTGTTCCCATGGGTAACACTAACAGGCCTAAACGTTTCTAAAAACCTAAAGAAGACTATTAAAAGGCATAGTACACCCAGAAATAAAAAGACTTGTCATTTTTAAATTACCCTCATCTTTTGTGGAAAACAAACGCATTTGTTAAAAAAGGGAAATGTTAAAACTGAAGTGTGTAACCTTTTCTTAATATGAATGGACAACAATAAGTAGGTTATTTTCATTTCATTTGTAGGTTAATTTTCTCGAAAACGTATCGGTTACCTAACGTAACCTCGGTACTCTCTAGATGAGGGAACGAGTATTGCGTAAGCTAGCTTACGCTACGGGAAAGATTCATCTTTTCTGAGATATTGAAGCCAAAAAATTATCCTTAATTTTTGTATCCATTGTCAACGCAGTGCGGCAGCTGCAGACCTTGAGCGGGCTAGCTAGCGAGCTCATAGGTTGCTCTGCGGCAACTGCTGCAGCCTATAGACGAGCTTGGGCGAACTCGCATCCAATGAGAGGCGTCCAGCGCTCACTGCAACAAAGCCCGCCAAAATGGGCGTGACTAGAGTGCATATAAGCGTAGTTCGTAGGCTGGAACCCTGGTTTTCATTGACTGAAGCGAAAAGTCGCCGTGGCGCGAAGCACGGCCGGCTACGCAATACTCGTTCCCTCATCTAGAGAGAACCGAGGTTACGTTAGGTAACCGATACGTTCTCTTACGAGAGGTTCTCTCGTATTACGTAAGCTAGCTTACGCTACGGGAACCCATTGTCAACGCCGTGCGCCAAGCATCCACTGTATGAGCCCCAGGGAATTAAGGGGGACCCGTGGGAGCCCTTATGAGTGGGGAAATAATATTTGGCCGGCAAGAATGCGGGTCATTGATTGTGTAATACATAAGCACATAGTGGGAAGGGAACGACAGAGCGGCGGTGCCGGTCTGTGTGGAATGTGTCCCATCAGTGCAGCTCACCAGGGGAGCTGTAGCGTATTAAACCGCTAGTAGTTTTGCCTGCAGAGCGGGCACTTCCATATTGTAAAATCTGACAAAGGTGGAGGGGAAGTCCATCCCGCTGCCACACATATGTCGTGAATGGAAATCCCGCTGGACCATGCCCACGAGGATGCCATGCCTCTAGTGGAGTGAGCCCTAATGCCCAACGGGCATGGCAGGTCTTTTGACGCGTATGCAGCAGCAATAGCGTCCACTATCCATCTAGATAGTGTCTGTTTCGAGGCGGCGAGACCTTTGGTGCGCCCTCGAACGAAACGAAAAGCTGCTCAGAGCGTCTGAAAGCGGCGGAGCGCGCAGTATACAATCTCAGTGCTCTGACCGGGCAAAGGAGATTGGCGTCGCGTTCGCTAACGGATGCTGGCAGCGCCGATAGGGAAATGACCTGTGCTCTGAAAGGAGTACCGATCACCTTGGGAACATAGCCGTGTCTAGGCTTTAAAATGACCTTGGAGTCACTTGGTCCAAACTCAAGACACGCAGCGCTGACAGACAGCGTGGAAGGTCTCCCACACGTTTGACTGATGACAGGGCAGTCAGAAAAGCGGTTTTGAGTGAAAGGTATTTCAAATCCACGGATTGAAGTGGTTCGAAAGGGGGGCTTTCATAGTTTCGAGAACTATAGAAAGATCCCAGATAGGAACCGATGGGGGCGCGGGGGTTCATCCTTCTAGCTCCCCTGAGGAAGCGGATGACCAGCTCGTTTTACCCCATGACTGGCCGTGCAGGGGTTCAGCTGAACGCCGCAACGGCCGCCACATACACTTTGAGCGTGGATGGGGATCTGCCCTTATCCAGCAGCTCTTGTAGAAATACTGAGCAGCGACGACACCCCACATGTCCGCGGGTCCAGGTCTCGGTCGGTGCACCATTTTGAGAACACAGACCATTTTGACGCATAGAGTCTTCTCGTGGAAGGGGCTCTAGCGTGTATGATGGTGTTTATTACTCCTTCTGGCAGAGCGACGGGTAGTCGTTGATCACCCACGCATGCAGCGCCCAGCTCTGGGTGGGGATGCCAAATTGTGCCGCGAGCTTGAGAGAGGAAATCTGCTCTCACTGGGATGGGCCACGGCGCTGTCAGTGACAGCTGCGTAAGCTCCGGGAACCATGTCTGATTCTCCCAACGCGGGGCTATGAGGAGCACCGAGTGACGCGTTTCCTGATCCTCTGCATTACCTGCGGCAATAGCGAGAAGGGAGGGAAGGCGTAAAGCGGGCGTCTGGGCCAGTCCTGGGCCAGCTGCGTCCTCGCTTTGAGAAAAATATTGGGCAGTGAGAGTTCTCTTTGGACGCAAAGAGGTCTATCTCCGCTCTGCCGAATAGGTGTCATAACGTCTGGACTGTTTGAGCGTGCAGGGACCATTCCCCTGGGGAATATTGTCTCTGGACAGTCTGTCCGGGCCGTCGTTCAGGTGGCCTGGCACGCGCGTCGCCCTCAGCGAGCGCAGGTGGCACTGGGACCAACTCAGTATGCGTTTCGATCAGATGGAAGAGGTTCCTGGATCTGACACCGCCCTGACGGTTTAGGTAGGATACCACAGATCTGTTGTCCGAACGGACCAGGACGTAGTGACCCTGAATGACCGGGAGAAAGCGCACGCAGCGCGTACTCGACCGCTATCATTTCCAGACAATTTATGTGAAGGAGCTTTTCCTGAACTGACCATAAGCCGAAAACCGGAGAGCCCTCGCAGACCGCGCCCCAACCCGTGTTGGACGCGTCTGTCGAGATGACTTTTCGGCGAGATACAGCTCCCATTGTCACTCCCCGCTGATACCATTCGGCCACTGTCCAGGGCTGCAGAGCTGAAATACAGGTCTGAGTCACCTTGATGGGCTGGCGGCCTGTGGCCCAAGCCCGGCGAGACGCCGGGTGTTTAGCCAATGCTGAAGCGGGCGATGTGCAGTAAACCCAGCTGAAGTACTGCTGCGGCTGAGGCCATGTAGCCTAGCACTCTCTGAAATTTCTTCAGAGGTGTGAGGCTGTTCATCTGAAATGACGCTGCTAGTCGCTGCACACGGCGCGGCTGTGTAGATAAGCGAGCCGTCATTGCCACTGAGTCTAGTTCTATTCCAAGGAAGGAAATTGCCTGACTGGGCTGTAGTGAGCTCTTGGTCCAATTGACTGCAAGGCCCAAACTGTTCAGATGACTGAGGAGAACTGTCCTGTGAGACAGAAGCAAAAAAAAAAAAAAAAAAGAAGCTCCGTATGTGATTGTGTCAAAATCAGCCAATCGTCCAAATAGTTCAGAATTCACAAACCCTGACTCCGCAGGGGTGCGAGCACCGCGTCCATGCACTTCGTAAAAGTACGGGGTGCTAAGGACAGGCTGAACGGAAGGACGGTGTATTGATAAACCTGGCCGTCGGCTGAATCTCAAGAATGGCCTGTGACGGGATTTATCTGAATCTGAAAGTATGCATTTTTCAGATCGAGAGAAATAAACCAGTCCCCTGGCGCATCATGCGCGAGGAGTTTGCTGGTTGTAAGCATTTTGAACGGTCTTTTTGCAAGCGCTTTGTTCAAAACCCTGAGATCTAATATTGGTCTGAGGCCGCCGTCTTTCTTGGGGACAAGAAAATAACGGCTGTAAAACCCCGACTCGCTCAGGGGAGGCGGCACTCTCTCTATGGCCCTTTTGCACAGAAGGTTTGCTATTTCTGAACGAAGCATGCACGTATTCGTGAGCGCATTTATTGACTCTAACACTCGAGTGGTTCGTAACCGCTTTTGAGTGTGCTCTGATGGGGACACGGAACGTGTAATGCTTGTGTGTAGAGCTGAACACTAGATTGTGGGCACAATTTCTACACATAAGGCTGGTCGTGTGACAGAGCGGCCAGAGAATGGGCGCCGCGACGGATTCGGTGGGTGCGTTTATTAACCCTAACACTCGAGCGGGTCGTAACCGCTTTATGTGAGTGTGCTCTGATAGGGACACGGGACGTGTAATGCTTGTGTGTAGGGGTGAGCACTGAATCGTGGGCACATTTTCTACACATAAGGCTTTATTTTGGGTCGCCGTGGAAACGGCGTTTGAGTGCAGGCAAGCGGGTAATATCACCGGCTTGTTGGCTGCTGAATCCACCACTGCAGTAGCCTGAGAGAAGGGGACTGACAGGGGCGTACGGGACTTACATACAGCTGGCCGTGTGACAGAGCGGGCAGAGGAGGGCGTAGCGCACGGGCTCGTGGGGCGTTTATTAACTCTAACACTCGAGCGGGTCGTAACCGCTTATGTGAGTGTGCTCTGATAGGGACACGGGATGTGTAATGCTTGTGTGTAGGGGTGAGCACTGGATTGTGGGCACAATTTCTACACATAAGGCATGTTTACTCTTTACAAGATTTCTTTGGGTCGCCGTGAAAGCGGCGTTTGAGTGCAGAGCAAGCGGGTAGTATCACCGGCTTGTTGGCTGCTGAATCCACCACTGCAGTAGCCTGAGAGAAGGGGACTGACAGGGGCTGAAGCTTTGACGGTGGTCCGGCCGTGGCGGGACTGAGCCGTCGTTTTCTCAACAACGCTAGGAGGACTTCGGTTGCTCAGGTTTCAGTACAATCTTAGGCCGAGGCCCGCAGGAGGCGGCTGTCTGAGCCGTGATCGAGGGCGGCCGCCCTGTCGACGCTGAGAAGTCTGGCTTGTTGAGCTGGGCGCTGTGAAGAGGCTCGTGCAGGAGGCTGGTCACGTGGGCGGCCTGCAGAGGAGCTAGCGCGACGAGGCAGAAAGAGATTCATGGCTTGGGCTTCGGAAACGGTCAACAATGCCACTCACTGCGGAACCGAAGAGACCGGACAGAGAGAGCGGCGCGTAGTGCGTTCAGCTTCTCCCAAGTCGGCTAGTCAGATCTGAAACAGCCTCTGTCTGTAAGATGGCCATGGAATGCAGAGCAGATGCGGCTTGGCCGGCGGCGGTATAGGCGCGGCCAACACAGGCGGAAGTAGTTCTGCAGGCCTTAGGCGGGAGCACCAGCTTAGACCGCCATCTCGCGGAGGGCGGGCAAAGGTGCGGCGTGGAGTCTGTTGGGAGCCTGTTCAGGGGCGGTGACCACTCGAGCCCGAGGCGGTCGACAACCTGTGTGAGGAGGCGTTAGTTCCCCTTGACTCGGCGCGGGTCCTGCTGGATTCCTGGGTCGAGGAGGAGGCGTGTGAGCCTGACCACTCCTCGCTGTCCGAAGCCATGATGGAACAGCCCTTATCCTCCGCTTCTTCGTCGAGATGGCAGCAGAGCAGCCGCTGGCGGCAACTCGCGCGTCCCGAGTGGGCGGGGAGGGTGAAGGCGATGCTCGAGGGAGGGGCTCCGGCGAGGCAATCGCTTCTACCACTGGTTCCGGCAGCCTTTGAGAGCGGCGCTTTTACTGCGCGGCTGAATGGAAGGCGGCGGCGGCTCGGTCCTGAGCGCTCGAGTCGAGCCCGCAGGGTCGACATCGGAAGCTCCTCGCAGAGATCGCATCCGCCTTCAGCGAGGGGGAGCTCTGCATGCCCCAGTCCCAGGCAGAGAGCGCAGATGACGTGGCGGTCTCCGGTGCGGTCTTTAAAAAGACGCTCGTACTCTTTTGTGAAGTTCATAAGAACTAGCTTGCTTTAAAAAGGATACGTCGCCGGATGGCGTAGCTCGCAGGACGGCTGAAGGTGGCGAAGACGGCCGGCTTCTTCGAGCGCTGTCCACGCTTGCTTGATGCCCCTCGAACGGCGACGCGGCTTCCAGTTCAGAGATGCGAAGAGCTTCGCTGAAGAGATGAAAATCAGGGTTCCAGCCTACGAACTATGCTTATATGCACTCTAGTCACGCCCATTTTGGCGGGCTTTGTTGCAGTGAGCGCGCGGATGCCTCTCATTGGATGCGAGTTCGCCCAAGCTCGTCTATAGGCTGCAGCAGTTGCCACAGAGCAACCTATGAGCTCGCTAGCTAGCCCGCTCAAGGTCTGCAGCTGCCGCACTGCGTTGACAATGGATACAAAAATTAAGGATAATTTTTTGGCTTCAATATCTCAGAAAAGATGAATCTTTCCCGTAGCGTAAGCTAGCTTACGCAATACGAGAGAACCTCTCGTAAGATAACTGCAAACACTGTCTCTGTGGCGCTATAAAAATTGCTCCATTTGTTTTCAGCAACCTGTCCAACCAGACACAACAACAATGTGCCCGTTTACATGCACAGCAGCATGCTGATAACTCCCTCCAGGATTATCTCTTTGATCAACCACTGGAAGGCATAGAGGGTGTATCTGAAAGCTGTTTGAAAACAAAGTTTATTTTTGCAATTTGGCAGAGAAATTAAACACTTCAGCTTTAAGAACTGACAGAGTCTGTCCCGTTTTGCTTTCACTGTGCTGCATCAATATTCTTCTAAATTTCTCCAAGTGTTCCAAAGGACGTACATGGAGGATTAAATGATGACAGAATGTTTATTTTTGGATGAACTAGCCCTTTAAGGCTAGGTCCACATTAATCTGGATATATTTGAAAACTGAGTTTTCATTTTCAAAATGCCTTTGTCCACACAGACATTTCAAAAAGTTGCTCGTCCACACTAAAACGTATGAAAACTCTTCAATCTCATTACTGCGCATGCAATGAGTCTCCCTTTATTCTTACAAGAATTTACCCATTGATTCTTGCATTCTCCGTGAAATATTTACTTTATTAACTCACATTATATATCCCACATTTGTCTTCCTTTTCCATCCCTCCTTCTCTTACCTCTCAGGGCACAGTGCTGTTTGTATTTCTCCCTCACTTGCTCCAGTTTGGTGTATTTCTCCACCAGCAGTGCTCTCTCTTTCTCAAGACGGGGCCTCATGTCAAGGTTTTGCTCTGCCAGACTGCGGTTGGCAGCCAGTGCCATCTCCCTTTCCAGCTGAATATTTTGTATCTGCAGGAGAATTAAGATAGTGGCACAACTAAATCTTCAATGCTATAGGCACTGAAAGCCCACAAAGACAATTAATATTCAGCAGGACAGTGAAGACATTATCAAAATGTAACAGTATAAATACTAAGAACGAAAAGCTGTTCCACCAGAGATGTCATTATCAAGGCAACACAGAATTTGAGCATTATCAATATACAACTTCTCTTATTGTTTAGCCAACAAATTTATATTATTAAACTATGGACTTTATTTAAATTCAGCAGCTGTTTGAGACAAGATGAGGCCTAATTTCTGAATTAAGTGATACAATTGGTATGCTTTAATGTTTTACTAGGAAAAACTAGACATAGCTTAATTCTGGGGGTATGCATGTTTTTGCAACAAGAACAGGCAATATTTATAGCTTCAGTAATAGAAGTAAGCTAATCGCACCACAGACTAAAGGCCACAGTGACAACAGCACTGCTGTTATTATTAAAATGACTATCACTGATGTGGGCCTGGTGTAAACCAATGTCATGTAATTTAGGTCTTTGATGACCTTTTTCCAAGAGGCTCAAAAGAATGTCCATCTCACCTCATCAGATTCCAGTGCCATAGACTCCACTCGCTCCGAGTTGTCCAGCAAATCCTGCAACTCGGATTGGCTGAGGTCTTGAAGCTTCTCCATTGATTTGCTAGGACAACTGATGATCAACAACAATGTTTAACTAAGTTGGTAAATCATTTAACTTGAACATTATAGCAAAGTGTAATAATATGTCTGATGACCATTTCTCTAAACTCTACTAAGTTCTACTAGCAAATGATCCATAGTCTAAATGTATTAGAGTGCATATACTTATTATGAAGGGTATTCTTTATCAGTTTGCCTTAACATGCCACAGTAACTCTCCTTAAATTGAATTAGGCTGTCAATAATCTATTTTCGGTGACTGTGAGGGCCAATTCGGTGAATTTGGACCACCTATGTCAGTCATCTGTCAATCAAACAGAGTATATCACACACTACTAAGTGGGCTATTGACATAATGGCGAAAATTGCTGCTTGTCGTATCTCAAATAATTTCCAAATACTTACAAGATACAAGCAAATCAAAGTCCTCTCCGCAGGATGCTCATGGAAAAACATCAATCTTAATTGGAAGTGAGTGACGTAGAGATGTAGACGGAAGCGCGGAGCCTGATAAATAAACCGCGAGCGGGTTCAGCATTAAAACCAGCTTCCCGTGTGAACAACTCACGAGATCGTGACAGTGCGAGTAATCGCGCGTTATTTAGCACGACAGGTTGGGAATATATTCATGAGATTATTGCCAGCGAGTGGAATCTCCCCGCGATTAGCTGGCTAGCTCACTAACAGGAAAGCAGTTGAGCAATGCGGGTTGCTATACAATATAAAACGGCCAAGTCAGAGTACCGTATTAATATATGTCCGGTAAAACGGCATCGATGTCAAATTGAGAGAGAAAAAAAAAACAGTCCCGGTAACGGTTATTTGACGGGGTATAGAGCTATTCTTAAGGGAAAGTTTCACTTCTTGTTGACAGATAACGCGGCCATTTTTTGATGAGTCCACTGAGTCGATTTGGGAAGTGAGGTGTTTAAAATGACACGATTTCTATTTCTGTACAAGAAGATCAAACAAACGTTTATAATACGTTTAATAAGACCTATTACATTTTTACAAAGGTGAAACTTGACAGGCATTTTAATACTTTAGTGAAAATACAATTTGGCGTACCCCATTTGGATTGTATATGGTATTGTCCTATGTTCAGCTGACTGAAAGGGAAACCCCTATGTGACGGGAATATTCCATTATGTGACATGGCAGTTGAGTTGGTGCTAATATTTAAACATACAAACACTAGGTTTTATGCCTTCAATTTAAATAATAATGCAAAAAACACGTAGTGCACTAAAAGTTATTGGTACTAAGTCTAAAAATAAATCTTATACACACGTACAGAAATAACCACTGAAGAGACAGATTTTTAGTGATTGAAATTACACATATAATATAATATAATATCCGTATTTCGTACATGACACTAGAGTAAATTATAGTGAATTATAGTAAATTCACATTTCTTAATTAAAAGTAAGACAGAAAGTATATAAAGGACAAGAGCAATGATAGTTTTAGTAACAAAATTACAAATTAAAATAAAAAGGTTTAAATGCTCAGTAAATATCTGTCCCTAAAAAAACAAACGAAGAGAAGCATTGTTGTAGCCTATATAAAAATGTGATCTCTCAATGTGTTTTAAGTCATTTAAAGGAATAAAATGACAGGAAACAGCAAAGAGCCAAAACTGCAAGATCATAAAACAATAGCTGCCAACAGATTTTGTGTAAAAATTAAACATTTAATATTTTCCAAAAGCATAATAGTGCTAAATACAGTATATGCATCATTTGGTCTAAATACATTATTAATTTACAATGAGTAATAATAGTGAGAGGATTTCCATAATTACATTCCTTAAAGGGTTAGTTGACCCAAAAATGAAAATTCTCTCACAATTTTCTCACAATCATGCCATCCCAGATGTCTGACTTTCTAATATTTGTTTTCTCAGACTAAGATTTTTAGAAGTATATTTCAGCTCTGTAGTCCCTTAAAATTAAAGTGAATGGTACCAAAACTTTGAAGCTCCAAAATGCACATAACATCAGCATAAAAGTGGTTAATCCATATCTTCAGAAGCAATATGATAGGTGTGTGGGTGAGAAACAGATCCATACTTAAGTCTTTTTTTTACCATAAATTCTCCTCCCTGCCCAGTAGGTGACGATATGCACAAAGAATGTGAATTGCCAAAAACACAAGAAGAATGTGAAAGTGAAAGTGGGTATTGATCATAATAAAGGACTTAAATATTGATCTGCTTCTCACCCACACCAAACATATTGCTTCTGAAGATATGGATTTAACCACTGGAGTATTATGGATTATTTTGATGCTGCATTTATATGATTTTGGAGCTTAAAAATGTTGATACAATGCAAGTGAATGTGTATGGACCTACAGAGCTGAAATATTCTTCTAAGAATCTTTGTGTTCAGCAGAAGAAAGAAAGTCAAACACATTTCATATCCTTTTTGGGTGAACTATCCCTTTAAGTAGAAGGGCATCATAAAAACATGGCTTATGGCAGAGTAAAGCAATATTTTTCAGTTGCATAACCAAGTAATGATGGGATAAATCAATACATTTCAGGGGCACTTACTTCAAACATCTTTTCTGGACATAAGTAAATAGGGTCCTTGCAAGGAGGAAACAGTGGAAAGTTGCTTGCAGCATAACCATGGAGAAAAAGAGCAATCAGCGTCCCTGCTAAGCCAGCAAGATAACAGATAATTGTTTCACATTATTCATGTTTTTCAGAATAATGTACAGGAGCCCCCAAAAGTATTTGGATTCACTTAAATAAAAAATTAATGGCACACCAAGTGACATATGCAAACAAATTATGCCCTTTCTCAGAACTTTAAATGTAATTTAAAGGACAGTTTCCCTTGTCTTCTTTTTTTTTTTTTTTTTGACAGTTTACTGGATGTATGAACTCTGCAGGTGTCCTAGCAGAGTAACCTCAGATATAGTCTTTCTATTATGGACATTTTCCACTAACGTTTGACAACCAGAAAGTTTCCAAATAGTTTTTGCCTTAATTTTAAACAATAAATATAATGTTTCATCATTTAAAACCCAACAAACATATTTTATGACATTTTTCATAACTGTGCTTGTACTATCTTTCTTTCAAATCAATGCCCTTGTTTTAGTGTCCAAATACTTTTAAAGGCCTCTTTATTACAATCCATATCCAATAACATGTTCTAATATATATGTGTTTATAAGTTATTTGAATATACCAGTTGTCTGCCAGGGGTTCTTTCATATGCCATACCAAAGGATCCAGCAACCACAGACTAATTAGAAGAAAATAAAAATTGTATGTAATATTTTGAGCATATTACTGATGTTACTCTCCAGTAAACAGTAAGCAGCAGTCAATACTACTGAGGATGGAGATGTGATTATTGTAAACTATGAGACCTTCTTGCAAAGTGAATGTATGTTCCACAGGTATCACTTATAATTGGAGTAGACAATATGCTATATTTGTAAATGTATATTTTGTGTTTATTTTTCATTTTAGCATAGCCAGTACACCAAAAATCAATATGAATAATACAAAGCCATAATGACAATAGTGCAGTAATAAATAAAATAAAACACCACTGAGCCAACACAAAGGGGACAAACAAATATCTTATATCAGTGCTCATGTTGTAAGTTGGTACAGACAGGAGCACTTTGATGAAACCAAGCAGTATTGCCATTATCTAGAAAAGGAGAAAACGTGTTGAAGGTAAAAAACAAAAAACAAACGAACATCTAAATGGAAGTATGGGGAATATTTAAGATCCGTAGCTATCCATCCTCAAGTCAAGTCAAGTCAGTTTTATTTGTATAGCGTTTGTATTCACAACACACATCGTTTCAAAGCAGCTTTACAGAAGATCAGGCATTAATAGACGATACAACTAATGTCTATAATGTCGATGAATCATCATTGTGTAATTAGATAAAATACGATTGTTTATCATGTTTAAAAATAAGTAATTCAATAATAATTGTATTAATAACCCCAGTGAGCAAGCTGAAGGCGACTGTGGCAAGGAACCCAAAACTCCATAAGATGTTAATTAATGGAGAAATATAACCTTGGGAGAAACCAGACTCACTGTGGGGTCCAGTTCCCCTCTGGCTAACATCATGAATATAATGTCAAATCAAATCAAATCACTTTATTGTCACACTACCATGTACACAAGTGCAACAGTGGGTGAAAGTTTTGTGTGCAGTTCCGAGCAACATAGCAGTCATGACAGTGACGAGACATATACCAATTTACAGTAAACAACATACTTACACAACTCAATTTACATATCAAATGTACACATACTTACAAAACACAATAATTATATACAATGTACAGTAAACAATACACACAATATAGAATACACATACAATAAAATAAAAAATAAAGAGTATATAAAAATATATACAGTAGTTGTATAGAGTTGTATTTGACAGTCCAGTGTGAGATATAAGATTAATAAAGTGCAGTGCTGATTATTGATCATGAGAGATCAAATGTTCAAAAGACTGACTGCTTGGGGGAAGAAGCTGTCATGTAGTCGGCTGGTGCGGGTCCTGATGCTGCGATACCGCCTGCCTGATGGTAGCAGTGAGAGCAGCCAATGGCTCGGGTGGCTGGATCTCTGATGATCGTCCAAGCTTTTTTCACACACCGCCTGTTATATATGTCCTGGAGGGAGGGAAGCTCACCTCTGATGATGTTTCTGGCAGTTCGCACCACCCTTTGCAAGGCTTTGCGGTTGTGGGCGGTGCTATTGCCATACCAGGCGGTGATGCAGCCAGTCAGGATGCTCTCTACAGTGCTGGTGTAGAACCGTGTGAGGATGTGGTGGTTCATTCCAAACTTCCTCAGCCGTCTCAGGAAGAAGAGGCGCTGGTGAGCCTTCTACACAACGGCCTCAGTGTGGACAGACCATGTGAGTTCCTCAGTGATGTGGACACAGAGGAACTTGAAACTGCTGACTCTCTCCACCGGTGCTCCATTAATGGTGATGGGGCTGTGTTCTCTGTCTTTCTTCTTGAAGTCCATCACAAGCTCCTTGGTTCCTCCTTGGGATAAGTTGTGCTCCTGACACCAGCGTGACAGAGTGTGCACCTCCTCTCTGTAGGCTGTTTCATCATTGTCAGTGATCAGACCTACCACCGTCGTATCGTCAGCAAACTTAATGATGGCATTGGAGCTATGTGTTGCCACACAGTCATGTGTGTACAGGGAATACAGGAGTGGGCTGAGAACACAGCACTGCGGGGCTCCAGTGTTGAGGGTCAGTGATGACGAGATGTTGCTGCCCATTCTAACCACCTGGCATCTGCCTGACAGGAAGTCCAGGATCCAGCTGCACAGTGAGCTGTTTAAGCCCAGAGCCCGGGGTTTCTCATCAAGCTTGGAGGGCACTATGGTGTTGAATGCTGAGATGTATAGTTAAAGTCATGGTTTAAAATTATTAAACTAAGTAAGTGTTATGGGTCAGTGTTTAAACATCGATTTTTTTTTTAACTGTAAGATTAATGACCATGTCTTTGAAGTCCATCCTGGATTAACTGCAGAAGTTCACATACAGTAGGTGCAATTGTCCTTGTTAATTGGCTGATGAAGGCTTTTGTTGGAAATTGATAATCTATACATTCCATTTCAAGATCGTTGTCCATCAATAGACCGAGGTGATGCAGGCAGACATCAGGGATGTGAAACGCAGTTCAATCTGGCCGGTAATTTCGGTGAGGTTCAGTGTGATCCATCCTAAATCCAAAGTTCAGACAATGGCATATGAAGTATCCCATGTCTTATGGTTGGATTTGGCATCAGTTAATCCTCTGAAGCCCATCATAATAGACTGAAGTGATGTTTGGCTGGCACCGGCTGCATTTAGTCATCATCATTCAGCGACACGTAGCAGTGAAGTCCAACATGAAGCAAGAATGGTGCTGGATCCAGTCGGTTCTGGTGACCTCAGGATAGCAGTCCTGAGGTTGAGACAGGGAAACAAATTAAATAATATAAGATTAGATGCCATTCAATTTATTAAAGAGATATAAATCATGATCCAGATCATTGTTAGGGAGACTATTCCATAGTTTAGGAGCCAAATGTGAAAAGGATCTTCCTCCTTTTGTGGATTTTGATATTCTAGGAACTACTAACAGGCCAGAATTTTGTGATCGTAATGAACGTGATGGAATATAGCATGGTAGAAGGTCATTTAAGTACTGCAGAGCTAGACCATTCAAAGCTCTGTATGTAGTTAACAGAATTTTAAAATTAATACGGAATTTAACAGGTAGCCAATGTAAAATGGGGCTAATATGATCATATTTCTTGGTTCGCGTTAGCACTCTGGCTGCTGCTTTTTGAACCAATTGAAGTTTATTTATTGATTTTGCTGGACATCATCCCAGTAATGCATTACATCCTCATAAATGACAAACGATTGGCCCAGTTTCCACTTACCGCCACCGCTTTAGGATCGTAAAACTTGGAACAGGTGATGTAACTTGGAAGGATCTGTGTCAGAGGATGGCGATTGGGTGGTTGTCATCTTCAAAAGCAAGAAAAGATTGGAGGAGATTTACTAAAAAACAGGAACATTTCCTCGAATCAAAGATTGGCCCCTCAAAGTCTAAGAAATGAGTCAGCTAGCATGAGTGAGAGTTGGTGTGAAACATGATCTGATCCCAATGGATTAGTGGAATGTTTAGCGGGAGTACAGATGTTCATGGGGAGAAAAACAGATATTTGTGAGGAAAGGAAGTGGGAGGATCTAATACAAAACATGTGGCTGGAGAGAAGAGCAGCACAGCTTGATGCAATTCAGATTACTCAACAGCACTGCAGAGGACAAAAGTATACATTTTAGTGCCTCAGTGGGCTGGACTGTCCAGATGTCCAAAACAGCCCCTTGCTATTGCTTAGTTATCTACATCGCATAAAACCCACAAATACACATGTCAAATATCGAAAACTATGGCGCACTTGAGCTACATAGTATTTTATTCGACCAGTTGTGGTTATAAATTCGTATAGCTGTGCATGCACGTTTAATAAATACGTACAGTCAGATGTCATTTTTATTCAAATAAAGCTCGTCTGACTAAACTTGAATACAGTTTCAGATTTCTTTAAAATTATTTGCAGCAGAGTGGAACTGAACTTATTATGAAGTGATCACGAGGACTCATCAAAAGTTCATGTATGTAAAGGGGGCTGGACTGACAGACTAGAATTGAAATGCGCGCATAGAAATCGCAAGGGTGGGTCTAACTCTTGTATTCCAGAAAGTATTTCAAACGCAGAATTTTTTCTTTGGAATTGTTGAACTCTTAGGGTCGTTCATATCGAACGCGTCCTTGCGCAACAAAAATCTAGAAGCGGGAAACGAAAACAACAGAACGCGGGGGTCTCGAGACGCGTTGAAGTTCTTTTAACTTAACCTGGCGTCTAGAAAACGCTGAAAGACATCGCATTTGTCACCCCAAAGGTTAATTACAAACTTAGCTTACTTTAAGAAGAAGAAAAAAAGGATGTCTTTGACGGTGTCAACGGACCTGTCAGTGACCACTGCTCCAGCCCGGGTAGAGATAAAACTAGAAGACAAACAGAAAGCTCTGCGGCAGAGCTTTGAGAAAGGGGATCCCAAAGTATTCGGGGTGAGTGAACGTCGTCCTAATGTTATGCCTTTATTACCGTTCGTTTGGGAGGCATAATTTCACATTTTTTAATTGTAGGACACATTTGGTGGTCTCTCTTTCATGATTGTTTTTATAATGCTCTGTCATAGTCTAAAAAAAAACAATAATACTAAACAAAAAAGTAATAGCCGCATATAATGTGCAAGTTTCAGGATTATGTTACTATTTCTAGCTCAATTCTTGTTTATCTGCATAAATCTCTTTTATTTTGGGTTCAAAACAAGTTAAGCTCAATCGACAACATTTGTGGACAATAATGTTGATTACCACGAAAAACTATTTGGATTCGTCCCTCCTTTTCTTTAAAAAAGTGAGACACTTACAATTGAAGTGAATGGCGCCAATTTTTTGGATGATTTAAAGACAGAAATGTGAAGCTTATAATTTTATAAAAGCACTAACATGAATTCTTCTATTAAAACCCATGTATTATTTGAGCTATAAATTATATCATCTTTATAGTCACTTTAATGTTTGTTGATATTACATCATGACAAATAAGTTTTGGTTAAAAGTGGCTGTACATAGACTTTACACAGAAAAGGGTAGTCATTTTTATCACACTAAAATCATGTTAACACGCATTTTATTTATGTCTTGTGGCTTTACTTTTAAAACATTTACAGATTGGCCCCATTCTCTTCCATTGTAAGTGCTTCATTGCAACCCAGATGTTTGCTTTTTTTTTTTTAAAGAAAAGGACAAAATTAAATTTTGCAGTAATACATTTTATGCCACAATTGAGTCTAACTTGTATTGAACCCCAAATATTCCTTTAAATGTTATCTTTGCAGGCAGTCCTCCAAAGCCTCCTGGGGCTCTTAAATTCAGGGAACATGGCAACTAACAGTTCAAATGAGAATATAATTTCCTCTTAGTTTATAATTTCATAAGCTTTATAAGCCAATAATATATTATGAAACTCAATTTTTAGTACAAGTTATAAAAACCTTAGCACTACTGCAGTGCTTGAGATGTAAAAATTGTTGGTCAGTTCCTACTGAGTTTGCTCTATCTCTCTCTCTCTCTCTCTCTCTCATGCATGCTGGGAAGTGGGGAGTTAGTGCATGGGAGAGTTAGTTTAGTGTTGGTGAGTAAATTTAAATTGTTTCTCATATCTTTTATTTTTACTTATTTTATTGCTAATTTTGATATCTCAATTTAAAACACATATTGTGCTTGTATTGTTGTTATTTCTCAGCTCGTTTCGAATTTGGAATCATGGCCTCGTGTTTGGGAGGGATGGAGTCTCACCTGAGTCTGGTTGCATCTTCCCTGTCACTCAAACGCAGTGTTAGATGTGTTAGTAATGCGGGCGTTTCGGTTGAGGATGTATTGCTGGATGTAGGAGAAAGAGTGGGACATGGAAATATTATATCGGTATCTCGGCTGAATAAGGCCGTGGTGGTATTCCTGAAAGAAGAGACACTTGTTAATCGATTGGTTGAAAGCGGAATCACGGTAAGTGGGAATTTTGTTCCAGTACCCTGGTTTCTCCCACAACAAAGGTAACGATATCTAATGTTATGCCGTTTATTCCTGACGTGAATTTAGAAATAGAACTTTCTCGCTTTGGGAAGTTCGCAAGTGGCATTAAAATGGTCTCGCTGGGATGTAAGAATGGAGCTTTGAAGCATGTGTTGTCATTTAGATGACAGGTGTATATGTTTCTGACTTCACAGAGTCTAAATGTTTCGTTTAGATGTGTGTTTGATGGGAAGTCGTATATGGTGTGTCCTAGCGCTGGAGAAATGCGTTGTTGTGATTGTGGCTCAGTGGGACACATAAAACAGTTGTGTCCTTTTAGAAGTGAAGAGAGTGAAGCTGGCCGGAGTAATATTTTGGGCGAGAGAACAGAGAATACAGAGAATAATAGGAACTATTAGTGTTGAAGCAAAATTGTTAAATTACGAGGATAGATTGAATTATCGACAAGAAGGTGGTGTCACTGATGCTCAATTGTCTAATAGTGAGAATCAGAATGAAAACAGTTCTGTCAGTGTTCAAATGCACAAAAGTGTGGAGTTGTAAATAGTATGCCTGTTGTAATGGATGAAAGAGTTCTTAGTAAACAGGTGTTGGAGCAAAATGAAGCTGTGGAGGAGATAAGGGTAGTAGGCCAGAAGAACATTGAAAGGATTGAAGCTGCTGATTCCAAGGCTGAAAGTGGAGACGACAAAATGATGATTTTTGTGTGATAGTGGGTGGAGACTGGAATAGTACTACTAATTTCTTATTAGATAGGAATGGAGAAGAGTATCACCCACAGTCGTAAGTAATGCACTTCTTAATTTAACTAAAGAGTTTGAGTTAATGGATGTGTGGAGGGATAGGAATCAGATGATTTAACAGTACACATGGATTAAGACCTGGCCTGTGTTTCTCCCCTGTCATCTGTTCCTGGACTACACTTCCCATAATTCCCTTCTCTCATCTCTGCCAGCTGTCCTTCATTGTCCTCATCTGTGTTTCATTTAGTCATTATCCTTTGTGTATTTAAGCCCTGTTATTTGATCATTCGTTGTCAGTTGTTGCATGTGTTTGACCTCTTGTGTGTTTCCTGTATTTTTCCTGCGTTTGTTATTTTTATTTAGTTTATCTTTCCATTAAAATCAATAGCCACACCTAGATCCAGCTCTCTTGACTTTTTTTCCTAGCGTTACAGTTACCATTATATTATGAAAGTACTAGAGATGCACCGATCGACCGGCCAGGGACCGGAATTAGCCGACTTTCCGCGTGCTCGGCCCGGACTGGGAACCGGCCGGTCAGCCTCACGTCTTAAGGTGCGTACACACTGCCAGCGACTGCAGGTCGCCAGTGGCTGGCGGTGAAGTCGCTAGTGGGTGTTCCCACTACTGGTTGCCTAGTAACGTTTATAAATGACATTCACGGATGCCATTCCATTGCTGTTGACAGCGAATCTCTTTTCTTGCTACTAAAAACAAACATTTTGGAGGGAAAAGACTAAATATAAATGGAATCAGTACATAAAATGCTTTATATCAAAGATGAATGAGAAACAAGGCGTGCTGTTTGCCATAGCGGCTGTTTATCTGCGGCATAAATGCAAATGCCGGTCTGTCTGGGTCCATAAAATCCCTGCGAGCTCAGATACACCTTTCCATGCAGTATTTTTCTTAAAAATGTCCTTGTACGTGGGAAGAGACATATCATAGAGCACTGGAAAATTTCTAACAGCAAGAATTAGCTTTTCATCCATCTTTCCGTTACTGCAGGAGCTGAGAGAGAGAGATCACGTGAGCTCTCCCGTCTTCTCTCCTATTGGCTGTCGCTTCCGTTAGTCGCTCCAAAGTTGAACTTTTCTCAATTTTGTCGCGTTGCTGGATACGCCCACATCTAGCGCCAACGGTCGCGACAGCTCGTGTCGCTGGAAGTCGCTGTGCTCGCATTGAAAATGAATGGTATTGAGTCGCTGTCGCGCGCAATGTCGCTGGCAGTGTGTACGCACCTTTACCGATTCCAAGCCGGTCCGCTTTGTTGCCAGCGGCGCAGGCAATAATGTCACAGCTGCATGTAAACATGTCATTGGCATGGAAGATCTTCACTGTGTGAGTGAAGAATTAATAAAGTTCGAAATGTGTAATAATTCTAAGGCCAAAGTAAACCGTGGGGAACCACCACAATAACTTTCGGATCAACAAACCTAATTAGACATTTATAACACCATCACCCAACTGAAAATGCCCATTTTAAAAAAGAAGCTAAAAAGTGAAAGCGGCTAAAGCTAGCCAGAGCTCAGAGCCAGTCACAAGTCAGCAGCCTCTCCTATCTTTCCTTGGTATGAGCAGTGAAAATACTAAAGCAATTACGAGGACAATTATGGAATTCATGGTCCTGGATGACCAGCCGTTCTCCATAGTTGAGGACAGAGGCTTCAGAAATCTGATAAATTTCCTCGATACAGAGTATGAGGTACTTTCCGACGTCGCCCGAGTTGCCCGAGTTGTTTAATCTCGTGTCATGTCACACACGCAGCCTGTTATCTGTCAACATTTGGGTACACAAATCCGGGAGAGGGGAAGTGGGGTGCTGGATGGTAGAGGCAGGCTAAATACATACAAATTGTGCCGTTGTGATTTAACGTAATTTTTCCCACCGTGTCCGATATTAAAATCAGTGCGACACACATTGCAAAAGGCGTGGGCATTGTCGATATGGCTTTGGGATATGAAATTCAATTCTTCCATCCAGCTGTTGTTAAATTTACATGTATATTTAGTTTTTTTCACCGGAGCACCAGCTCAGTCTTCTCCTCCCCTCTACCAGTGATGCTTGATTTAACATCCTGCGTCTACTGCCTGCGCAGATATCAACAGCGCAAATGGGTTGTAGGTTGCCAGATTGTGGTCATAAATGATTTGTAATTTGTATGATGTGTTGATTGTGTGAGTAGGATGCATTTCATTCAAGAGCTGGCAACTGGACCACCTTGGAATAATATCTTGATTTGATTATTCATATAACGTTGTTTGGGCCATACAAATTACGGGTGTTTTTTTGGGAGAAATAACAAAACGGGAGACTCCCGGGAAAAACGGGAGTGTTGACAGATATGGTTACTAGCCGTTCCCGAAGCAGTGCTCAGTTTTACAACTGATATTTGGACATCTAACGTAAGTTGAGCTTATTGGACACTTCAGTTTTTCAGATCTTTGGAATTGTTTTGCTAGACGAGTAATAAAGAGAAAAAGGTCCATTTATAAAAATAGTGGAAAATGACATCTGTTATATAAAGCAACTTATTTGCAGTTAATTGTTATTTCTACCTCTTTCTAGTCACAGAGCACTTTATTTTGAGAGTTGTTTAAGTGAGAGAAGATCCTGTAACTTAGTGCAGTTTGGGGGAAATTGTAATGTTTAATAATTTATTTTATTATGAAAATAAAATTTAGCATTGAAGAAAGGTAGATTTTGGTTTTATATGTGGTCAATAATAGATCTTAGAAAGAAAATCGGAATCGGAAAAATCGGTATCGGCAGGTCACACTTGCAAAAAAATCGGAAATCAAAATCAGCCAAGAAAATTGCAATCGGTGCATCTCTAGAAAGTACCACATGAAAATTATTATTGGCATTTTAATGCTAAATTATTGCAGGATAACTCTTTCTGTGAGAAATTGTTATTTTTGGGAAATGTGGAAATTGAATAAGAATAATTTTGAACATTTGAGTGGTGGGATGTTTGGAAGACACAGATCAGGTATTTTTGTCTGGAGTATTCTTATAATTCCATGGTCTATATAAAAGGGAAAATAAAACAGTTGGATAAGGATATCATGATATGGAAAACTTGATTAATGTCCTTGAGTCACATCACTTGAGTGATGTCCTCTTTCAGGGCAGCTCTACAGCTTAGTAATTGAGCCTCTTTTATGTAAATTGTGTTATTTTTGTGTTTCTGAAAAGTTTAAATGTTCTTTATCGGCATATGCTGATGATATAACTGTTTTTGTTACTGGGCTTAAACAAATTCAAACACTCTTTAAGAGCATAGATCTGTTTGAAAAAGCTTCTTTTGCAAAAGTAAACTGGGGAAAGGTTTATTATGAGTGAATGGAGAAATGCATGACGGGATACCTCACATTCCAGGAGGTTTGAAGTGGGAAATAGAAGGTATAAAAATCTTAGGGGTTTTCTTGGGTTCAGAGAATTATAGGAAAAGGAATTGGGAAGGTATGATGGATAGAGTGTTAGCTAAGTTGTGTAAATGGAAATGGCTATTACCTGAACTATCCTACAGGGGTAGAGTCTTGGTCATAAATAATTTGGCTTCCTCTATGCTTTGGCACAGACTAAATGTCCTAGAGCCTCCTGATGAACTGATTAGAGATATCCAGAGAAAATTGGTAGATTTATTTTGGTCAGGGCAACACTGGAATCCTAAGCCTGTTTTGTATTTGCCGACTCAAGAAGGAGGACAAGGTCTTTTAGACATCAGAAGTCAGTTTACAAGAAGTACAGTAAAAAGTATTCTGTGTGTGTCAAAATGTCTCATTGGTGTGTTTTAAAGAAAGTCAAGGTTTGGAAGTGGTCAGAAATATTTGGGCCAGACTTCAGAGGATGCTGGAGATCTTTGTACAAGCCTCCTATAGAGAAACGTACAGCAGAGTTACAGTGGAGACTAATTCCTGATATTATAGTTACGAACAGACATGTAGAGCACCTGAATCCAGCAGTAGGTAAAGATTGTCCCTTTTGGAGAATAGAAGAAACTGGATCATTTATTTATTCAATGTGAGAGATTAGGAAGCCGTTTTTTTTATATTTATTTTTTTAGAAAGTTGTTTGAAGACTTTGGTGAAAATCTTTCTTACACATTTGTATTAGTGTTCCGAATATATCTTCCAGGAACGAAGGAAATTGTGTTTATTAAACTATTTGTTGGGATCAACAAAGATAACAATATAGAAAACCAGTGGATCTGTTGATGCAGAAAAGGTTCTGAAAGGGTTGGTTACTGCTCAAATTAAAATTGAGATTTCATATTTTAAAATGGTTTATAACGTATTAGATTTTGCAACTATTTGGGCTGTGGGAAATGTTTTGTGTGAAATTGGAGATGATGAAGTGATGATTTTACATTTTTAAAGTAGAGAAAGGTTTTTAAAATGTTTAATTGTTTATATCTTGTTAATTTAGGGTTCTGTTTTAAAGTGTAATATTGATTAAATATTTGTGAAATAATAAAGTTTTGTTAAACCTCTCTCTCTCTCTCTCTCTTTCTCTCTCTCTCTCCCCCTCTCTCCTCTCGCAGGTCTCTCAGGTAGTACTAGGATTACTGATCATATCTTACTCACTACCTCTGCTCTCAGCTGAGACCACAATGATCATCAACTTTGGTGTGCCATGGTGGAGTGGCCTCATGGTAACATAACAATAATACAGTAGGCTGAAACATACAGTTATTGTTTTAAATGTGTTATATAGAGGAATATATTTCCATTCAATACAAGTTGACAGCATTTTTGGCATAATGTTAATTACCATTAAAATAATTTTTAATACATTTTAATTCTTGGGATTGTGATTGCAGGGTTGACGGCATTACGCCATCATGGCAGCAAAGTTGTAAAATTGGCTATAACTTTACACAGAACAAGTTAGTAAGATATTTTATCACACTAAAATAATTTTAACATGCATATTGTTTATGTCTTGTGGCTATACTTTTGAAATAGTGAGTATTTTCATGTTTACGGATTGGCCCGATTCACTTCCATTGTAATCGCCTCACTGTAACACAGATTTAGCCTTTTTTTTAAAGGAGGGGTAAGTAGAATTAAATGTTTGTGGTAATTAATATGTAACAAATGCTGTCAATTGATCTTGACTTGTATTGAACCAGGAATATATATATAAGTATATAAGTATAATAGCTCATAACAACTTCTTCACTTCGATTCAGGATTAAAGAAATAGTAAATTTGGTCATAGGAATATACAGTATATTGTGCATGTCAAGAGTTGAGACCGTCAACTATTAAATTGTTTCTCCGATCACTAAACTCTATTGTGTCCCCTTTTCCGAACAGTTTGTCATTTCAGGTGCAGTTGCAATAGTGTTGGAAAAAAAGCCCAGTACAAAAACAGTGAGTTGACTTGCAAATATTGTTAGAGAATATTACAGATAATGCAGTTCTTGTAATATGATAATATACATTTTCACATGTTGAACATTTAACAAACAGAAGGCACATTCTGTAAAATGATTTCTTTACAATGCAGCACACTTCATTACCAACAAAATTAAATTCAAACACGTCTAACCATCGAGCCTCACTTGCCAGACTGTGTTACTTAAAACTGATGAAAGTTTTCCTGTCTTTAGCTCTGTTTTTGCTTGGCAGTCTCTTTTGTGGCCATAATCATCTCAGTTATTGCACTTGTCGTGTACTACATCGACATTGCAGACCAAATGACAATCACATGCGATGATGAAACCAACCAATTGTGTATGCGCCAGTATTACGCCAGAGTATGTATCTCATAACTTATCTCATATGTGAGAGTTTTATTATTATATGATTATTATATTAAGAATACAAGGACAATTAAACCATTCCAGGGAAAACTGTATGATGACCAATAAGGACTCTTTCTTTAAATCAGCATTTCTGCAAAGGAGTGAAGATAATCATCTCAATGATCATTTTGGTCCAGACAGGAATGTCTTGTGCTTTCACATTTCTGTTGTATGACCACAGGAAGAACTTTACAGATTACTTGGTAAGAGAAAATATTAGTATATTTTATTGTTTTAAAAGTATTTTGTCATAGACCACGTTATTTTTTAACATCATGTAACATCAATTTTGCATTGTCTATCATTCATTTTTGTATTCTTGCTCTATGTGCTTTACTCTCGCTTAAGAAGAAAAGAAAAGCTTTACTCCTAATTGGATTTGTTCATAGTTTATTAGTGTTTTGGAAAAGTGAGCATGAAGACCTATATTCTTTGCAGTACTTGCACTCAAACAGTAAAAAAAAAAAAATCATATAGAAACAATACAGCTCACCCAAAAAGGCTGTTAAAAATTCATTTTTTTCCTTTTCATTGATGGTGACTTGCTTAAATTGATTGAAGGTAGCCCTCTGTTATTTTCCAGACTTTACTGATGCTCAATAATATAGATTTCTTTCTTTCTCTTTCAGGCGGTGAATGAATGATATCCTGCTAAATCTCCAAGTATAACATCAGAGATATTTCATTTAAGATTGCTTGCAAGCTGTTCACTTAGTTAGCACTGTTTTGCCTGTATATGCTTAAATGTGTTTTAAGGTCCAATTTTACACGTTAAAGGAATATTTTAGGTTCAATGCATATAAATGGACAGCATTTGTGGCATGAAGTTGATTACCACAAACATTTATTTCAACTCATCACTCCTATTCTAAAAAAAAAAAAAGGAAGAAAGAGAGGGTTACTGTGAGGCAATGGAAGTAAATGGGGCCAATCCGTAAACGTTAAAATACTCACTGTTTTAAAAGTCATATACAATTGATTGTGTTAACATGATTTTGGTGTTATAAAATCGCTTATTCCTATCCAATTTTACAACTTTGTTTCCGTGATGGCGTATAGCTGTAAACCCTGTTATCACCCAAAAACTACGGTTGAAACAAATTTACAGCTCAAATAATACATGAATTTTAACAGAATACATAATGTAAATGCTTTCATAAAATTTTAAGCATCATATATCTGATTTTAAATCCTCCAAAAATTGGCCCCATTCACTGCCATTGTAAGTGCCTCCCTGAAACTCAGAGTTTTGCCTTTTTTCTTTATTAAAAAAAATAATAATAATTATAAAAGGAGGGACGAGACAAAATAATTTTTTGTAGTAATCAACATTATGCCACAAATGCTGTGGATTGAGTTTAACTTGAATTGAACCCGGAATATTCGTTTAAGACCTGTTTTACTTCTGTCTTAAATAGTTAATATAACTGTCATTTAAGAGATTGTGCATGCCTCATAACATGTATATTCATTCATTTAAATTTGCTTTTTTATTTTGAATACTTTATTATCCTTATGCTTTGCACAAATATCAGATTTGTGTTTGCTTATCCTGTAAACTGCCGACATTTGTAGGCCTATGTCTCAGTACTATTAAAAGATAAATAAATCAAAAACACCAAATGGTTGACGTCCAAATTAAACCTGTAGTCATGATGCATGAGTTCTTGAACTAATTGAACTTAACAGTGAGGCTCCCGAGACAGTAAAATTTCGTGAACCCAAGATCGATTAGTTTTTTTTTGCCATAGTCAGGTGCTTTCTAATCTATACGCTATCTGCAACGCTTTTCATGCGGAGGTCAAAGCAATGACGTTTGAGGCATTTGAAAGTGCCATAACAGAATTGCTGAAAGATAAAGTTTGGTAAGTGGTCGCTAGTCAGCTGGAAAATGACCAACTTGCACTATGGCGAAGGCATATTGCATTTATCAAATCATGGGGATATACACCATTATGCATGATATGTCATTTTGTACCTGAATAAATTTGCTTTGGCACAACAATCAGTAAACCTCAAATGTAAAAATCTTTGGTAAACAAAAAACACTTGTTTTTAACCTCCAGTCCTTTACCATGTGCTTCTCTTCACATCCAGATAGAAATGATGGATACTTCCTGCTTACAAGGTCATAAGAAAAAATATGTATAGTTGCCTAGATACACAGGGTGGGTCAACTTTCTCACAGGCTCATTTTACCCCACTCTCCTCTATGCTGGAAGTACTAAACGATTTTTAATTGAACTACTCAGTAGTGAAAATAAAATGAAACTGGTGTTAGGTAATAAATAAATAAAGGTCATGTGGAACAGGTGGCTTATTCGTGGTTTCTCAGGTTATGACTCATTGTCACAAATTTGGCTTCCAACCTGCAGAAGTCTCTCCAATGGTAGAGGGAATTTTCCTTATTATTGTCATTCTGAAAGAAAGATTTAAAAAAAATATTTCAAGTATTCTTGCTGAATTGCTCCATGTTTTGTGGATTCTGTCACGAAATGCATCTTTACCTCTACTGCAAAGAGAAAAAAAAGAGGGTGTTGTTTGTCTTGTATATTTTGAAATGCGCTTCTCCTTCTGTATCTGCCTAGCCAATACCCTTCCAACAAGTTACACCAGAGGGAGTGATTTTCATTACTAAGTGGGCACTACTTGATATTACTGCCTACTGGATAATGTCCCTCATCCTGAGGATGGTCCTTGGAGCTGTGCAGGCTCTGTGGCTGCTGAAGATCATCTTTGCAGTTGCAATGTTTGGATTGATTCTCAGTGACAGAGCCTCTACAGAAACTACATCATTGAGGTTAGTGGGTCTGGTCTGTGTGTGTCCACAATTATCCATTTTTATTATTGTTTTGTTTTGGATCAAATATCAGAATTGGAATTCAGAACTCATTTCTGTCATCTTAAATGATTATAAACTGTAACATACGCAGTCACCAAAATGCCATTGCCTTAAAACGTCATACATTTTTTAACTGAATTTCATGGCAAACACAGGAGCCTGGTGTGAAAAAAATGCCGGGAATATGCAAGGCAATGCAAGTTTATTTATATAGTACAAAATGAGAAAGAAAATACAAGATAAAATACATTTTAAAAACAATTAAGAACAAGAAATAAGAAAAAAGTAATAAAGCTTTTTTTTTTTTTTTATAGTAAACATTATTAAAATGAATCAAAAATAAAGAATACAGAAATAAAATGTTTCAGTGCAATCAGCATGTGCAGCACAGTGCTAAGTGAATAAATACACAGCTAAACAGATGTGTTTCAGTCTGGACTATGTGGCTAAAGTTGGAGCACACCTGACCTCTTCTAGAATCTGGTTCCAGCTGCGGGTGGCATAATAGCTAAACACTGTCTCACCTTGCTTTGAGTGAACCCTCTGTATGTCTAACTGACTTGATCCTAATGATCTGAGAGGTCTGTTAGGTTTATATTCAACAAGCATATCTGAAATGTATTTAGGTCCTAGGCCATTGAGTGATTTATAAACAAGTAATAAAACTGGAAGCCAGTGTAAAGACACAAGGACTGGAGTATGCTTAGATTTTTTTGGTTCAGGTGAGAATCCTGGCAGCAGCATTCTGAATGAGCTGCTGGTGTCTAATGGTCTTTTTCGGAAAGGCCGGTGAGGAGTCCATTGCAGTAGTCCACCCTACTGATGATGAATGCATGAACCAGTTTCTCTAAGTATTGACTGGATACAAAAAATCTAATTCTTTCTATATATTTTATAAAATGATTTTAAGGTGATTTAGTAATTGCTTTGATGTGACTACTGAAACTGAGGTCTGACAGCAAAATTACTTACTTGAAAATTTAAGTCAAGGTATGTGTTCTTTTGTTGCCAAATATAATGACCTATAGCTATTTGGTTATTTTTCATAATTTAGCCTAGTGGGAGCATATACAGGTTGAACAGGAGTGGCGCAAGAATTGAGCCTTGTGGGACTCCGCACATCATGGATGTCCACTCAGATTCATAGTTGCCTATGTTCATATAGAAACCCCTCCCATCTAGATATGACCTGAACCAGCTGAGGGCCTTCCCAGAGAGCCCTACCCAGTTTTCCAATCTATCTAGGAGAATGTTGTGGTCAAAAGTGTCAAAGGCATCACTGATATCAAATAATACCAGCACTGATATTTTGCCTGAATAAGTATTTAGCCGAATATCATTAAGTATCTTTATGAGCGCCATCTCTGTGCTGTGATGTCACAGAGTCAATTGAAAAGAAGTAACAGAGGAAAGAGAAAATTCTAAGGTGTAAATTCCAACTGACTGCAGGATTAAACGCATGTCATTCACTTGAAGATATGCTGATTTTACCACCTCCACCTCAATCTATGAGACTTTTCTATTTTTACAATTCATGAGTTTGTATTTGCCTGAATCTGAACGATAATAATCTATAATAATCTAATAATACCCCCAACACTTCAACATAAAATAAATTCTGCTAAATCTCATCATAACAAAACATTGAACACAAAATTGTAATCCTCCTTTATATTCGTCTTGCATAAAAACACATAAAATAACACTTAATTTGAACAATTACTCTCCCTATTGAGTCCCATCCAAAGCATGATGGGAAATGGAAATCACCAGCCCAGTTTCATCAATGCAATCACCACAAAAAGTATTTCTGTATTCCCAATTTAAATGGATTAAGTTAACTTCCATTTTACAAATACAAATTTATAGAATGCAGTGAAATCAAGAAGTGACAAAATGTTCAAGAATTGTGTTGCTTTTGTTAATTTTTCATTTAGTAAATTGTACATGCAGCTAAAATCCTTTGAGTGAACAGTCAACTAAAAAAATAACACATAGCAAGAAAATAGTAATTGGTCTGATTGAGAACCCTAAATTCTGAAATGGTTTCTAGGTTATACTAGCTCCAAAGGTCAAAATATGTTTTGATGGTTTAGTTAAAAAAAAAAAAAAAAAAATCTTTATTCATAATCTATTTAGGGAAGGCTTCGCCCTACAGATCCACAGTTATAATCAATGCTTTACCCCTAATTAAAAATTAGCTATGTATTTATTTACAACATACTAGCAAGGACAACGCATATACTAAAATTGTGTTTCTTTATAATCAAGTGCATGCATTTGGTCCACAGACACATGAGTTTGCAAACTAATATTTCAGTCCAGTCAAACCTAAATACTTTGTAGTCCTAAACAAATTGAGTAGACTCTAATTGAGTAGACTTTCAAAACTTGCTTCACAGTACACTCGCTTTTGTTTTTTGTTTTGTTTTTTTATTGGGGTTGGGACATAAGAATGTTTTTTCTTTCTTTCTTTTTAGCTCTCTACTCTATATATGGTAATTTCCTGTTCTTTTTGTGTAAATCTAACGAGTGAGTGAGTGTTCGTTTGGCTGACAGCCCCTTGACGTTAAGTTGTAGAACTTTAAGTGCCGGTCCAATGGCTTGAAAATCACTGCACACTGGCTCGTCGGGATCTGCTGATGGCTATGCCACGTGACCGGGATTCATTGCTGGAATTCGGTCTGCTGGTTGGATCATTGCAACTTCGGATCCTGGCTGGAGAATAGGTCGGAGTTGACAGGGAGCACGACGAGAACGCTGATCCAATGCTCCCCAATCTAATGGAATCTAGCTTGTATTATAGCAAGTTTAAACTAATTGAAAAATTTCACACAAAAAAGAATTAAATGTGCGAGCAGTTTTTAACACAAAATCGTGTGTGTCTAGTGAGCCGTGGAACTGTTTAAATGAGACTGTGTTGCACACCGATCTATTATCAAGGTAACTTGCTGGCACGTAAAACAAAACTAATATCTTTATTTGAAATAAAAAGCACATTTTAAAAAGCACATTTTCAGTTAGTTTAGTGCTAGGACTATGTAATGTCAAAAAAAAAAGTCAAAGGAAAAAGCTAAACATTGGCTATCCTTTTTGAATATTTTGAAGACAATTTAAGTTTATCCAGCACTGAGTAGACTTACAAACTTGCTTGTCGAACCAGCCCCTATCTGCTGCAGGCAAGTTCCACACTCGCCTTTTTAGAGGTCTTTAATTGGGGGCAGAACATAAGATTTGTTTTTCTTTCTTTTAGGTAGCACCCTATTCATATATATATATATATATATATATATATATATATATATATATATATATATATATATATATATATATATATGGTAATTTTCCGTTCCTCTTGCATCAGTCTAGTTGAATCTACAGTAGCTTGTTATGGCAATTTAAAGGGATATTTCACCCAAAAATTTATAATTACACTCATGCCATCCCAGTTCAATATTTAAGTATTTTTTTACTATAAATTCTCCTCTATGCCAAGTAGTGGCGATATGCACAAAATAATATGAATGTGAAAGTGGACATTTATTGTAAAAAAGGACTTAAATATCGATCTGTTTCTCACCAACACTAATCATATCACTTCTGAAGACATGGATTTAACCACTGGGGTCGTATGGATTAATTTTATGCTGCCTTTATGTGCTTTTTGGACCTTCAAAGTTCTGGACACGAACCAACAGAACAGAAAAATTATTTTAAAATGATGTGTGTTTAGCAGAAGACAGAAAGTCATACACATCTGGGATGGCATGAGGGTGAGCAAATGATGGCAGAATTAAACTACTAAACGACCAATATTGGCTTTTTAATGGTGATGCCGATATCTAGAGGGCGGTATAATGTGGATATACTGTATATCACACAATTTACAGTACTATCATAGTGCAAATAGCCGCTGCCTTTTATATTATTTAGTAAGTGTAAATTGCATCAAAAAGTAAAAAACAAAAATAGTTTTAGATGCTATTTGCACTCTTAATTAAATACTAAAATACAGTATGGGGGCATCACTGCAGTGTGTGAATTATGTTTATTTAGAGTCCCACAGACACCCTACACCAACCCCTACCCCCTAAACCTAACCTAAAAATTACAACAACAACAAAAAAATGCACTTTTATTGAGCATTATATTTACTCAAAATGTCACCCAAAAACTTTACCTTGGTAAAAATAGAAATAAATCTTTAAGAAAACATTTTGTGCATTTTAGGTGGTAGATAGCAGCAGCTTCTGGTTTCGGTTTATTCATACCATTGTTCAAATTAGCAGGGGTGGGGTTGCCCCCTTGGAACCTTTGCAGTCAAACACTGGGCCCCCACCGATTACAACCTCCGTTGCACTGTCCCTGTTGGTGAATTAAATCTTTAAAATATATTCAGACTTTTTGTTTAGACAGTTTATGTTTTATCATTACACAAGACACACAAGTTACAGGGGAATGATGAGGTGAGACAGAGAAAATTAAACGTGCATGCAGTTTAAACATGAACTCAATTTGTCTGTTATTGTGGTAACATGCTGGCACATAAAGCAAAACAAACTGTGATTGGTCATTTACATGTCTTGCTAAATTTATCCACCATACTAGAAAATGTATCAGCCGATGCTGATATTTTAAGAATACCAAATAACGGCCAATTTATCGGTCTGTAGATCGGCTATACAAACTCCATAATAGAGAGAATCAATGTTGTGTTTTGTCTATTTTAATGCTTAAACACATACCTCAGGTCTTTAGAGACTCTGGAGCTCATTTCACCCCCTGTACCTCATCCATTTTTGGAGTTGTGCTACACCTCTTTAGTATTACTCAATAGATCTCTTATAAATAGTGTAGTAAAAAAACAAAAAGAAGCCAAAATTAAATATGTGTTTATATATATATATATATATATATATATATATATATATATATATATATATATATATCAGCCACAACATTAAATCCATCTGCCTAAAATTGTGTAGGTCCCCCTCATGCCACCAAAACTGTTTCGGTGTCTTCTGTCTTCTCACCACAATTGTACAGAGTGGTTATCTGAGTTACAGTAGACTTTGTTAGTTCAAACCAGCCTGGCCATTCTCTGTTGACCTCTCCCATGAACAAGGCATTTCTGTTCACAGAACTGCTGCTCACTGGATGCTTTTTGTTTTTGCAAATTGTATCATATTTTTGTCACTTACTACTTTGCACAAACATGCTTTCCACAGCATCACCATCAGGGAAGGTAAACACACTGGTGCCGATGCAAAAATGTCTGATACGAAATGGCGCTTGTCAGTGAGTCGGCAATATGTGGTTGATCCTAGGGTACTGGAACTCTCGGAAACAACAAGCCGACTTCCCATGTGATCACGTTGTTACAAAATATATTTAAACATTTAAAATGTTTATGGCTATGTCTGGATAATACACATAAATGACATGAATTTGCATTAAGATATCAAGTCATGTTTACTGCCACTTCATTCATACAGTCCAAGTGTTACAAATAGAATGAACAATAGTTTAACACAACTACATATAACACATAGCAAGAAAAGTAATAATGCCAGCTGACCACTGATGCCATAGACAAAATAAGCGTAATAAGAAATAAGCAAAAGGCAAAGAAATACATATGCATTAGACTTAATAGAGATAAGCATAAGTCTTTGATGCAGTAAAGGATATTTTCAGTGTTACAATGGATGGGATTAATATTTTACTTTATTCTACAATTTTTGTATTTTTATCGATTTGTTTCCACATCTGTTTTAATAAGAATCCAAAGTGTAAAATGAGGCATCAATATGTGGGTTAAACGCCAATGTTGCCAAAATGTTCCCACTATCTGCCACTACATATTTAAATAGAACTGAAAATGTGCACACATACATAGTCAGGATTCAAGTATAAATGCCCTGTTGTTTGCAGCATTTGTTAATGCACTATACAATCAAAGGTCACTTAACATCGCTGAAGTGTCCTTAGCAAATGTATATTCAGGCAGGCTGTTCATGGTAGTTGATAAAAATCCTTGAATTAGTAGGCTAACACATCTACATTCATTTGCAAGCATAAACTGTAACATGCATTTTTTGTGATTATCTATAAATGTTCATTTAAATATAAACATTTATAGATAATCACAAAATTAACTTTAATGTATAATTGTACCAATCCAGCTAATTCTTGTGGTTTACGTGATGCTGTTTAAGCAGCTAAAGAACAACAGATTCTGCATTTCAATTTTAACAAATTACTCAAAACATTAGAGGTCTGTTCATGGCAGTTTTGCGGGGTATGTGAAAGACTAGGGTATGTTAAAAAATAAAGTATTTTTTAGCCAAAAATAATGCTAAAAGGAGAATATACTGCCAAGAATATGTGGACATATCACCAACACCCCTACCAAAATTATGCATCTGGTTCCTCCATGTAAAGTGATCATTGTACATTCGAAAAATATGACTGCAAATACGATTTTAAAAGCTTATTGCAGATGGGAAGATTATGAGTGAACAGTCTGATGTATCTTCATAAAATCTGGATAGCCTTGTAAATTACATTAAGAAGAACAGAATAGAATGACACTTATCTCAGTCAATTTTTAATTCTCTTGAAGCTCTTTTGCATGGAACAATTTGGCAACAGGATCTGAAAGGTACTTTGATCTGTGACCACACTATATAACTGTTAAAACCTCTAAAGAGTGGACATAAAATCTTTTTTCTTTAAGTAGATAGATTTACTAAAGGAGAAAAAGTCTGTATAAGTCTGTAAAACAAACATATTACAGTATTGTTCTAAAACTAGATCAAATCCTGAAAAAAAGAAAAGAGCCATGTCTAAGACCCATTAATTCTTCAGGCTATAAGCAATACAATAAATAAACAAAAACAAAAGGATTAAAATAAGTCATTTTTTTAAAGACTAAAAAATATTCCAATAAGAGTTTTGTTTCTTTTTGTGCACTTATGGTCTTAAATTCAGCTAATATACTGTATTATATGTAGTTGGTAATAGTAATAACTTGGGTAGCTGGAGTGACTACAGGAAGTTATTGCTGGAAGACTTTCCTTTGTCTATGTTAAACTGGACACAAGTGTCAGAGGAGTTGAGGATATTCATGGAAACGGTGGGTGTAGCAGACTGTTGAGAGTAGAAAAAGACTGGTTAGATTGTAAGACTGTGTGAGAGAGAGAGAGATATTGGCTATTTGCTGTATGTGAAAGTTAAGAAATTAGTCAGTAGTCACAAACATTTCTCCCATTTTTCATACTTTACTTGATACTTAAAATTTCCCAAAAACTCAAAAATGGCTAATCAAATTTGTTCTGCACAGCGCAATATATCAATTCTGCAACCTTTTCAAAAGGCTTGAAGTCATTTATTTCCAATAGAGAGTCTGCAAGGAGTTAAGACTCTCTATGGCTATGGGATTTTCGGATCCGATTTGAGCTTCGGATATGTTAAAGTATTTTAACTTGTATAACCAGACAGTGAGTGTGTGGCTTTCTGACTGTCTGACAAGACATTATGTATTCCAATCAAAACTATTTGCATGAAGTGACAACTTTTGTGTAACTTTATCCTATAGTCATGCTTCTTTTAGAGAATGGTCGGTTATAAATGTAACTTAAAAAAAGATAATTTACACGGTAAATACACTCACCTAAAGGATTATCAGGAACACCTGTTCAATTTCTCATTAATGCAATTATCTAATCAACCAATCACATGGCAGTTGCTTCAATGCATTTAGGGGTGTGGTCCTGGTCAAGACAATCTCCTGAACTCAAAACTGAATGTCAGAATGGGAAAGAAATGTGATTTAAGCAATTTTGAGCGTGGCATGGTTGTTGGTGCCAGACGGGCCGGTCTGAGTATTTCACAATCTGCTCAGTTACTGGGATTTTCACGCACAACCATTTCTAGGGTTTACAAAGAATGGTGTGAAAAGGGAAAAACATCCAGTATCGCGGCAGTCCTGTGGGCTGAAAATGCCTTGTTGATGCTAGAGGTCAGAGGAGAATGGGCCGACTGATTCAAGCTGATAGAAGAGCAACTTTGCCTGAAATAACCACTCGTTACAACCGAGGTATGCAGCAAAGCATTTGTGAAGCCACAACACGCACAACCTTGAGGCGGATGGGCTACAACAGCAGAAGACCCCAACGGGTACCACTCATCTCCACTACAAATAGGAAAAAGAGGCTACAATTTGCAAGAGCTCACCAAAATTGGACATTTGAAAACTGGAAAAATGGTGCCTGGTCTGATGAGTCTCGATTTCTGTTGAGACATTCAGATGGTAGAGTCAGAATTTGGCGTAAACAGAATGAGAACATGGATCCATCATGCCTTGTTACCACTGTGCAGGCTGGTGGTGGTGGTGTAATGGTGTGGGGGATGTTTTCTTGGCACACTTTAGGCCCCTTAGTGCCAATTGGGCATCGTTTAAATGCCACGGCCTACCTGAGCATTGTTTCTGACCATGTCCATCCCTTTATGGCCACCATGTACCCATCCTCTGATGGCTACTTCCAGCAGGATAATGCACCATGTCACAAAGCTCGAATCATTTCAAATTGGTTTCTTGAACATGACAATGAGTTCACTGTACTAAAATGGCCCCCACAGTCACCAGATCTCAACCCAATTGAGCATCTTTGGGATGTGGTGGAACGGGAGCTTCGTGCCCTGGATGTGCATCCCACAAATCTCCATCAACTGCAAGATGCTATCCTATCAATATGGGCCAACATTTCTAAAGAATGCTTTCAGCACCTTGTTGAATCAATGCCACGTAGAATTAAGGCAGTTCTGAAGGCGAAAGGGGGTCAAACATAGTATTAGTATGGTGTTCCTAATAATCCTTTAGGTAAGTGTATATGACAACAGACATTTCTAATTAAATTTGTGATTAAATTAGTTAATTAATAAATGCTAAGTGTCTTGAATATTCACTGTGAATGTATCATGTATCCATCTGCTCACCAAAACTGGTTCTGAAGCTTAATTTATATATTTGTTATGTCGCTTTAATATGTCTAAAAGGAACACGTCATATAAGAATCTCTCCGATATCATGACTAAATTCAACATTGTTTTATGAAGAAATTAAATGTCTATTTAGACAACCAGGAACAGAAATACCAAAGTTGTCTCCATACGATATAGACATTAAAAAGGTGAATTTAGACTATTTTTGTAATGCTTTATTGGTGCATTAGAAGCAATAACTGTGAAAGACTTTGCAAAAATAATGAGGACTTATTGATTTCAGTCAGGCGGTGTGTGAAAAAAGCTCGGAGGATCATCAGATTATATTCTCTTTACAATACAACCTACTGTATATATTTTTATACACTTTATATACTTTTATTATTGTATGTGTATTCTATATTATGTGTATTCTATATTGTGTGTATTGTATACTGTACATTGTATATTATTATTTGTATATTGTGTTGTGTAAATCTGATGTTTATTGGTATATGTTTTTGGTATATGTCTCGTCACTGTCATGACTGCTATGTTGCTCGGAACTGCACACAAGACTTTCACCCACTCCTGCACTTGTGCATATGGTCGTGTGACAATAAAGTGATTTGATTTGATTTTGATTTGAGTTAAATAATATATATGATGATTTTGTGGGTTGTGGGATAGAAAATATGCATTACCTCAGACATTAGTAGTGGCACAGCAGAAGTCGGTTCATTCATCTTGAACTCTGGCCCAGTAGGAGGGCTGTTCATCATTGGAGTATAGCCCTGAAGACACACACAGCATGAACACTCATGTTCAAATATACACAATCATGCACATGTACATATGGACTAAATTAATTAGTGTGCACATCTAAGTACAAGAAACACTGAAACGATCCTACATACTACAGAATGCTCTGATGAAGTGTTAGATGAATAAGAATGTGTAAAACAGGTTATGATTCATGAAAAACGTTTTTTTTTCTTCTTTTTTATTAAGAAAGACCTTAGGATCATTTATAAGACGTATATAAAAAGATATCTAGCTACACTGAAAAAAAGTTGTTGGTTTAACTTAATTCAATTGTGGACATTGGTCCCACACAATGAAAATTAGTTACTTTGATATAACATTAAAATGCAGGCTCTACTTAAATGCTTTGTGTAGCAAAAACCTAAATTAATTGAGTTAACCTAACTTAAATTTGTTCAAATAACTCTATTGAACCTTTTGTAATGGTAGCCAGCTGGTAAGTAGCTGTGCAGTGTGTAAACCTCACTCCCCTGGCCTCAAGAGGCGCACTAGCGACTGACACTAGAGACTGTAGCCTTTAAGGCTCCCATGCCGGAGATGCCAGTTTGAATCCCGCTCGGAGCGGGTTGAGTAGGACCAGTTACATTTGCAGCTTGTTGCTAGTTAGCAACAAACACATTAGCATATAATATTTATCTTTTTGTACTCGGTGACAAGTATGGACAGTGCTGATGAGAGTTTAAAAATCCACAGTTAGTTATTATACTGATGTTTCCTCAGTAATTGCTTCATGAGAAAAGAAATACAGACTGAATATTTAGTAGTAATGTACTCAAACTCTGGCTTCAGCAATACATTAATGCAACAAATATTATTCACATAGTCCTAACACAATTCGATTAAGTGATGATTGAGTTGAGTTGAGACCAAATGTGAAATAATTGTGCTGCATTAGCTAATTTTAAACAAGTTAATTGATCAAGCAGTAAAAATCATGTTAAGTCAACACCATCCGTTAGAAGTCTGAATACATTTGAACATTTAATATCAATGTGATATAATGTTTTGATGACTGTGTTGAATATCACTTGGAATCTACTCTCAAACATAAATGTACTAATTTGATTTCAAGTGTACTGGTTTAGTATTTTCAATAGAACATTCTTAAGAGGCCTTTCGGGAATACAAAATATACATTTTTCTTAAATAAGAAAATAGTAGTTAAGAAGAATTGAACATACTGTTTTGTGAATCTGACAGCAGGTTAAACTGGAATCTAGCAGGAATCCAGCAAATTGGATTTAACTGCTTTTCTAAAATTCTCATTGGGCAATAGATGGCCACGTCCGAGTGCATTGCACCAAAAGTAAATATTTTCTCAACTTTTTTAATCATGTTCGCAAATTATAATAACTTCTGAAATCAACAGATTCACAGCGTTCTTGATGCAGCATACATTCTAGATGGAATCCTTAAAGTACAAAGTAGTAGTACAAAGACATCTTTTTTTTTCCACCCCTTTTTCTCCCCAATTTGGCATGCCCAATTCCCACTACTTACAGACCACGAGGAGGTTACTCCATGTCACTCTACCCTATCTAACAACAGGGCCAATTTGGTTGCTTAGGAGATCTGGCTGGGTACTCACTCAGCACACCCTTGATTCAAACTTGTGACTCCAGGGGTGGTAGTCAGTGTCAATACTCGCTGAGCTACCCAGGCCCCCACAAAGACATCTTTAATAAAAATAACAAGTAAATGGAAAGATAAACCAACCCGATCTCATAACTTTTTATCTCAATTTGTTATAATAGTACGAAATGGCAAAATGTAAGAAGTGGTGGTGGCATAGTGGGCTAAAGCACAGAACTGGTAAGAAGGTTGCAGGTTAAGATTCCCACAGCCACCACCATTGCTTATGCAAGGCACTTAACTCCAGGTTGCTCTGGGGAGATTGTCCCTGTAATAACTGCACTGTAAGCCACTTTGGATAAAAGTGTCTGCCAAATGCATAAATGTACATGTAAAGGAATTGCACGAGTTGAACTTTTAATCCATAGAGAAAAATAACCAAACCAATAAACAATTTTATAATGATTATTTATTATTACAAAGTTTAACACCTAAACTAAACCATTAAGTCTAACCCCTTACCCAAACCCCATTTTTTCACTGACGTTTCCTTTCTTAAAATTAAGTGTTTGATAGGAGGCTGGCTAAAATGTTATGCCTGTATTGTATCAATTTGAGATTCGGTTTCTTGATTGGCTGGTCTCTATGGGCAGGGACGGATTACCGACCAGGCCAATGGGGCCAGTGCCCAGGGGCCCTTGACTATCAGGGGGCCCTTAACTTCCCGTGGATGCCCTGGGCTTTAAGGCTGCATGATCTAATTTGGTGAGCCACCCCAACCCCCGCTACAAAACAAAACAACTTTTGGTTGGAGGAGGGCCCTTGGAGATAATTGGCCCCAGGGCCTTTTTTCATAATTATCCGGTAAGTCATAATTCATCCCAATCTATGGGAATAAGCCAAATCGTACGCATCTTACTATTTGACCATCATTTTTCACAAATTATTACGAGTTTTCATGAGATGTTGGATAAGCATATAGGATGAAAAGCAAGGAGTGAAGTTTTGGATGTACCACAGGTGCAGATGGATTGTACTGGTTGGGAGGAACATTGTACTGCGGGGGCTGAGCAGGAGGAGCTCCTGGTCCAAAATTAGGTGGATAGACAGGATTCACAGGCACATACTCAGGATTAAAGCCCTTTAAAACATGACAACATGCAACAACAAAAATCTGGTTAAAGATGTGCATAAAGACTCAGCAACTGCTTCTGTGTGGGTGTATATTTGCATATGTTTGAGTTGAGTCTCGGAAGACACAAAACTAGCATCACAACTCTTCACACAAATAAAATATGCACTACTAAACCCTAACTTTAAAAATAAATACATGTCAAGCTAATTTTGGAACTTGTAGCACTTGGAACTGGTGGTACCGTGTCACTTCTAATATTAATGTCTCCTACTGTCTCAAAATTCCACATTTGTTGCTTTGGACAAAAGGTTCTGCTAAAAAATTAATCAAAGTAACTCACAGGGTTGGGAGGAGAAGCAGGTTGTCCATTCCACTGTGGTTGAGGAGGATAATGAATCTGATCTTGGTCTGGAATTGTGGGATATACAGGAGGGTAACCCTAAAGTCAGAAACCCCAAACAATGATTAGTGTAACTGTTACTTACAATATATGCATTAATTAATGTACAGCTACAAAGTTGAGAGTACCAAATTGTCCTCAATCGCCTTCTGCAGCCATTATAAGTTCAAGGCATTGTTGGGCTCTCAAAAAGTCTGAGAGTTTTGAAGAGATCAACTCTAAATGAAACTCAGGACTTGTAAAATCTGGACAAACCAGTAGTCTGTTGCTCAGTCAATGACTAGGTGCATTCATCTATATACAAAGAACTGAGTAGGAGTTGCAAATAGAGTTGCACTAAACTGGGATACAATTTTAATAGTAATGCCTGTACATTGTTATAGAAAAGAAGCATTCACCTTACTTAATGTCCTATTAGTCTGCACCTCTTTTCCAAAGAACGTAAAAAAAAATCTGTTATAGTTTTTGCTGCTGTTTTCAATCTAACAGAGTCCCATGAGATGTATTTTTTTTTACCTGTCCAGGGCCTTCAGGACCTGCAGGATTGGTCACAGTGTTGCTGGAAGGTACAGTCTCAGGTATGGGGCTAAGGCTGTTTGACTGCCCTGTTGAATTAGGTGTTTTACTGTTCCCACATTTACCCTTGCAGATTCTCTTCCTGCAGCAAAAGCAGATTCCAGTAGGAAGCCCAAGCAGCAGCAGAGCTAAAAGACCTTTAGAAGGAGTGAACTCGTGGTGATCTATAAGGAAAAAGAGAATATAAGCAAAGACAGATTAGAAAGAACAACACAAATCGTCGAGAGGGAGAAAGATGAAGACGTGGAGGTTTTCTCGCCACTGACCAGTAAATAATGTTATTTGTAAAACATTTTGAAGAAATGCTTTCCTTACCAACTAGTAGCATCGTTGTGTTTGAGACGACTCTGCCTTTGTGATCGGTGAGTTCGTACCTGCCCAAATCTGACACATTGACATTGAGCACCTGGATTTTTTCGCTGCCTATTTTAAGACGGTTGGCGTAGTCTGGGTCGTTCTTGCCCACAGGTACTCCGCTCTCCACCAAGGTGATTTTTGAATAGTTGCTGTAAAAGCAAAGACTGGCATCACTTTGCTTGATTCCTTCCAAAGGTATAGTGAGAGTTTCACCTACAACACGATTAATGATTTCTCTTTTGGCTGTGAGAGAGATTAAAAGAGAAAAACAAGAAAATAAGATGAAATAATATGGACAGACACAGATATTGTCCAGATGAAGATGGCAACTTGTTCAAAATCACTCACTGTCGACCTTCAGTGTATAGCTGGATATAACTGAACTCCAATAATTGCGCAGGGTGTAGGTTCCTTCATCATCAAATGTAACGTGTTTGATTGTGTAGGTCCAGCCATCATTGGCGCTGTACACTTGACCTTTAGTGGCTTTATACCAGAGAGTAAACAGTTTTTTTTCCCAGATAACTGAATGCTCTGTCTCATCGGCAGAAGTAAATTCCAACTTCTCTGTCCTTTCAGGAAGGTCCAGAGTGAGCTGACGGCCGTGAAATAAATGCCACCGAGATGTGTGTACTGCAGAGACTGACTCTAAGGGAAAAATATTTTTCAAAAAATGCGTTGTTGCTTCTGCCAATCACGCTGTCATGATTCTAAAGATTGTTTAGAATTACAAGACAAATAGAATCATGTCTAGATTGCAAAATCTAATAAAGGAGGGATTATTTTTTGGTCTTTTCTGTCAACACATAACATGATTGTACTTGGCCAGCAATTCTTACAAAGAACTTACAAAAAAAGATCTGAACTTCAGTCTAAAAGTTTTTTGCAGAAGCATATTCAAAAAGGTTATTGGTGTGTGAGAAGAAAATTGTATCTTACCTGCACAAATAGCAGCCACAAGAAGAATCCAAAAACTCTGCATCTATTTGAGAAAAGATGTTTTAAATGTGTTATTGATTGGTTCTTTGGATATTTCTCACATTTTAAAAACATCTAATAAATACAATTTCATTTCAAAATTTCTAAATTGTTTTCTGCTAAATCTGCTAAAAGCTTTGTAGCTTTAAAGACAGGTCTATATTTCACATTTACAGTAGCATACAATTTTATTCAAAGTGTCTGACAAATGAGAAAAACAACAAGTAATTTGTCTTACAAAAGCCAACGATATCTGCAGAACCGCACAGACAAGTTCATACATTAGCTACAGTAGTGCAGCTAAAGCATGAGAAAGAACAGACAAAGGGAAAGAGAGAATCAGGGTGAGGCTAACATTAATGCAAAGTGACGCTAATATGTCTGTCTGTCTATCTATCTATCTGGCCATGATTCTCTAGCAGGGAAAACCTCCCAAATATCCCAACAAACTTAAAAAGTGCACCAGCAAAGCAGCATAATGAGGTGTACAAAAACATGGAAGACCAGTTAGCATGCCAGCAGCAATGTTCTTAATTTAAATGTATTCTTTAATTTATATAAAACATTTGAATATTGCAAAAAAAAAAAAAAAAAAATGCAACTTTAGCAGCATTTCTATCCCAAATTGGAGCAAAAGTGAAATAAAATTGGAAGTTGAAGCCACTGTGGCTTTTATTAATTGTGATGAATTACATGGGGTTTAGAGCATGCAGACAATCTTCATGTTTGCTAGCTTTCAGCAGCAAAAGTCTTATGTCTGGGAGTGAAAACGTGTCAGACAGTTCAGGGAGGTAATAGTAGCCAATCACAGGCTTTATGTCCAGCATTTTAGAATAACCAGAGATATGTTTGAGATGCTATATGCAATGATATTGAAGATATTCTCTGAGTCAACAATGTATTCACATGGCTTGTTGAGGCAAAGTCACTTAACTTTTTTTATGTGCATCTATATACCTATTTAAATTCTATGAGAATATACTGTAAATGTGTTCCAATTGTAGTTTATGTGTATGTAATTTTATCAATTAAAAAGAATATCCACCTCAAGCGATCGTATAAGTTTTTATGCACATTTTGGAGATATTATTCGCATCTTGGTGTTTCCATCCAGCATTTTTATGCAATAAAACGTCTAGGTTACGGATGTAACCTCCATTCCCTGATGGAGGGAACGAGACGTTGTGTCGAAGAAGCGAGACTTGGGGTCTCTCTTGAGCGCCGAATATGCCTCTGATCTATGAAAAAAGGCCAATGGGAATTAGGCAGACAGTATTTGCATACCCCATCCCGGACATACGGGTATATAAGCGGGCAAATACGTCGAGTTCATTCAGGAATTTTCTAAGGAGCCGGAATGGTCCGGCCACTACAGTGGCTCGGCTCAGCAACGTGGCCGGGAGGACACAACGTCTCCTTCCCTCCATCAGGGAACGGAGGTTACATCCATAACCTAGATGTTCCCCGTCTGTCGCTCACTTCGACGTTTTGTCAAAGAAGCGACACTAGGGGTCCAATTCAAATCACGGCATGTGCTGAGCCGTGTACGTGTACTGCTGACACAAGAGCGGGTAGGTATATTTACGTGCAAAGGTGACCAGTTGTGTCAGACTGCACGTACCCTTCCCCAATGCCCCATAAAAGACGTCGGAACCCTTTTGGTTACCCTAAGCAGGGGAACAAGGCGACGCATGCCAATCTGGGAACGGGCCGAGCCTAGCCGGGCCTCTTTTCTCTCTATGTTTCTCGCATAGAGCCAAAGCAGCTGGGGCATTTACACGCATTGTGGGAAGGGGGTCTTACCCAGTTTCCTATTCTTTCAGGGGGAAAAGACCCTGCGGAGACCACACCTGCCCAGGAACGGGGAGGTAAGTGGCGAGATACATCACATGGGTCCCTCAGATCACATGTGGAAAAAATGCCGCAGTGGTAGATCCAGCCTCAAGGAAGGGGAAGCTGCTACTGCACGGCGATCGGAGGGCAGCTGGAACTGCCTAAGGGAGATGCGGGTCCACTCGCAAGGGGACCGTACCACGGAATATACACACAGGAGGAGTCCGCGCAGCAAATTCCTCCGCCGAATTGCGGACCTATAGGGCTAGGGAGGAATCATCCAGGGATCCGAATATATGGAATCTCCAGGGAGAGAAAGCGCACAGTTTTACCTCGACCGAGGGAAAGGGCGCTAGGTGCAAGTGATCCACCCGGTCAGTTTATCAGCGTGTTACAGAGTTCTACAGGCTCGGACCTGAGAAGAGATGGGATGATACTGACTCAACCCTGAGATTGTAAAATCTCGCAAAGGTATTAGGTGTTGCCCAACCCGCTGCTCTACATATGTCTGGGCACGGCTGTGAGCGGCGCAGAGCCCCGAGGAACCAGTCATCCAACCACGATGGCTGTGGGGAGGACAGAGGGATCCAATCCAACCCCATGCCTCAGCCTGGGCATGCTGGTCCGAAGGCAGCAGCCCAGGAGAGTCCTCAGCATCAGACGCCGTGCTCTCTGTTGCAGCGGCGAGCTCATCCACCTCGAGCTCCAGAGGATAGGCAGACTGGCCGTGAGGCGAGCCGCTGTTGCCTTGAGCACGGACAGAGTCAACGAGCATGCCGGGGGGCAGGTGGTCCGAGGGGGCGTACCTGGTGGAGCTGCACCCACTGCCGTACTCTTTTACAAGTCTTTTAAGTTTCTTGCGCTGTCGAAGCGCCCAGGGGCAAACTGCACTGCCGTGCAGAGAAGGAGAATGCCGCTGTAATGTGCCGTCGAATCCAACAGGCAAGCGTCAGAGGAAAACAGGAACAGGTGTGTGACTCGCAGCTGACTGCAACACGACCATCGGCTCCGAAGAAGATTTCTGAATGAACTCAACATATTTGTCGCTTTTATACCCGTATGTCCGGGGCAGGGTATGCAAATACTGTCTGCCTAATTCCCATTGGCCTTTTTTCATAGATCAGAGGCATATTCGGCGCTCAAGAGAGACCCCTAGTATCGCTTCTTCGACACAACGTCGAAGTGAGCGACAGACGGGGAACTAGAATAACAATTTGTAAATGGAAACCCAGCTGTGGGAAGGCCATCTAGCTCTTTTGGAAGACCAGACAAGTCAACTCACTCATCTCAACTGGTAGGCCAACAGATGTTGACATATTGTGGGTTAAACGTTCATGTAATTTACCCGCCTGTGATAATAAAATAGAAATACAAACTAGAAATATATTTATTGATATAATATAACTGACACTAGACAGCGGACAATATAACACCACCCTCGACGGCGGAGAGCGCCACGGATACGGGGTGATTCCCCAGGTCGATAGGGCAGTTGCGTACCATCTATGCACTGGTAGCCCTACCTCCTGGCGTGGCCGCCCCGTACTCCCATCCAAGCCCTGTAGGACAACATCCTCGCTCAACGCGAAGGCCTACAGTGCGGCTGGACGCGCTGCCTCCGCCCTGCATGCGATGGCCCTCCTGCAAGTCCACCAGGCCAAAGCACTCAGAAACATGCACGGGGGTGGACCTGATCCTGATGTGCTGCAGGAACTGCGCTCAGCGACCGACCTCGCCCTGAGAGCGACGAAGGCCACAGCGCAGGCACTCGGACAGGCGATGGCCACCCTAGTGGTCCAGGAACGCCATCTCTGGCTCAATCTGGTCGAGATGCGTGAGGCTGATAAGAACCGCTTCCTGGACGCACCTGTCTCCCAGATTGGCCTATTCGGCGACACCGTCGAGGACTTCGCCCAACAGTTCTCCGCGGTGAAGAAGCAGACGGAGGCCATCAGTCACATCATGCCCCGCCGCAGACCTGCCGCTACGGGCCCCGCCCCATCTGCCCGCCGAGGGCGTCCCCCTGCGAAGAAACCAGCTCCTGCTCCGCCTCAACCCGGGCCCAGCTCTCAGCCCCAGCGTCGAGCACCCCGCAGGCAGCGCACGCCCCTGTCTCACGAACCGCCTCTAGGACCCGGAAGGCTCCCAAGCGTTCCTGAGACAGCCGACCCAGAGCGTCCTTCTTGCTCTCAGGAAGTTCCTCCCGTTAGTTCGGAACAAACACGTCCTCGTGAGATCGGACAGCTCCACGTTGGAGGCGTACATAAATCGCCAAGGCGGGTACGCTCCCGCCACATGTCACAACTCGCCCGCCGTCTCCTCCTATGGAGCCAGCAGCGACTCAAGTCGCTGCGTGCCACTCACATCCCCGGCAAGCTCAACGTCGTAGCGGACGCGCTATCACGACAACGCCTGCCCAGCGGGGAGTGGAGGCTTCACCCCCAGTCGGTCCAGCTGATTTGGGAACGGTTTGGCAAGGCCCAGGTAGACCTGTTCGCCTCCCAGGAAACCTCCCACTGCCCGCTCTGGTACGCCCTAACAGAGGCTCCCCTCGGGACAGATGCGCTGGCACACAGCTGGCCCTCGGGGCTGCGCAAGTACGCATTTCCCCCAGTGAGCCTTCTTGCACCGGTGCTGTGCAAGGTCAGGGAGGACGAGGAGCAAGTCACGCTAGTGGCCCCCTACTGGCCCACTCGGACTTGGTTCTCGGAACTCAGGCTTCTCGCGACAGCTCCTCCCTGGCGAATTCCCCTGAGAAAGGACCTCCTCTCTCAGGGACGGGGCATGCTCTGGCACCCGCGCCCAGACCTCTGGAACCTCCACGTCTGGTCCCTGGATGGGATGCGGAAAAGCTAGCCGGCTTACCGGCAACCGTTGTGAATACAATCAACCAAGCCAGAGCCCCCTCTACCAGGCACCTTTATGCCCTAAAGTGGCGCTTGTTCGCAGATTGGTGTTCTTCCCGAACTGAAGACCCGCAGAGATGCGTGATCAAGTCAGTGCTCCTGTTCCTACAGGAGAGGCTGGACAGGAGGCTGTCCCGGTCCACCCTCAAGGTGTATGTTGCCGCCATTGCCGCCCACCACGATCCTGTAGACGGCAAGTCTTTGGGTAAGCACGACCTGATCCTCAGGTTCCTGAGAGGCGCCGGAGGTTGAATCCCTCCCGGCCAGGCCTAGTTCCCTCCTGGGATCTCTCGGTAGTCTTGGCAGGACTCCAGAGACCTCCCTTCGAGCCGCTTGAATCAATTGGACTCAGGGCCCTCTCTCTTAAGATGGCCCTGCTGATCGCGCTTGCCTCTATCAAGAGGGTCGGCGACCTGCAAGCGTTCTCTGTCAGCGACACTTGCCTGGAGTTCGGTCCGGCGGATACGTCTGTGATCCTAAGACCGCGACCGGGCTATGTGCCCAAGGTTCCTACCACACCATTCCGAGATCAGGTAGTGAACCTGCATGCACTGTCCCGGGAGGAGGCAGACCCAGCCCTTTCATTGCTATGTCCAGTGCGCGCCCTGCGCATTTACCTGGACCGCACACAGCGCACCAGACGCTCTGAGCAGCTCTTTGTCTGCTTTGGGGGACGGCAGAAAGGGAATGCCGTCTCCAAACAGAGGCTCGCCCACTGGGTTGTTGACGCCATCACACTGGCTTATCACACCCAGGCCGTGCCCCTACCCTTGCGGGTCCGAGCTCACTCAACAAGGGGTGCTGCGTCCTCGTGGGCACTGGCCAAGGGCACTTCTCTAGCAGACATCTGTTGAGCCGCGGGTTGGGCAACACCCAACACCTTCGCGAGGTTTTACAACCTCTGTGTTGAGTCGGTTGCGTCTCGTGTTTTGTCAGGTCCGAGCCCGTAGAACTCGGTAACACGTAGACTGACCGGCCGGGTGGATCGCTTGCGCCCAGCGCCCTTTTCCTGACGTCAAGGTTAAGTAGTGCGCCTTTTTTCCCAGGGCGCCCCACTCCGAGTCGGGACCCTGGTCGATTCCTCCCCAGCCCTCCGGGTCCACGGTTCAGCGGAGGAACTCGCCGACCCAAGCTACTGCGGGTACCCTGATAGCTACCCTGTACTGGTATAGGTGCTCCACAGGTAAGGCCTCCTGCACGGACTCCCCCTGTGTGTAATTCCACGGTTCTGTCCCCTTACGAGCGGACCCCCGTGTCTCCCTTAGGCAGTTACAGCTGCCCCGGTCGCCATGCTGTAGCAACTCCCCCCTTTCGAGGCTGGATCTACCACCGCACCATACTTTCCACACGAGCCCTAAGACGGCCGTGTGACGTGTCTACCACTTTTCCTCCCCAAGAAAAAGGGCAGGTGTGGTCTCCGCGAGGGTCTGGGTAAGACCCCTTCCCTATATGCGTGTAAGGGCCCCGGCCGTGATTGCTCTATGCGAGAAACATAGAGAAAAAAGAGGCCCAGCCAGGCTGGCCCGTTCCCATGTTGGCAAACATCGCATTGTTCCCCTCCCAGGGTAACTAGAAGGATTCCGATGTTCTTATGGGGCATTGGGGAAGGGTACGTGCAGCCAGGTACAGACGATGCGCGGCACTGGATGAAATCCCTGCCCGCCTCTGTATCGGCGGTTCACATACACGGTTCAGCGCATGGCAAGATTGGAATGGGTCCCCTAGTGTCGCTTCTCCGACACAACGTGGAGAGAGCGACAGAAGGGGAACGTTTGGTTACGTATGTAACCTCTGTTCCCCGAGGGAGGGAACGACACGTTGTGTCTTTCCTCCGCCATGTCGCTGAACCGAGCCACTGTTGTGGCCGGACCATTTCCGGCTCCTCAGAAAAATCCTGAATGAACTCCCGTATTTGCGCCGCTTAAATACCCGTATGTCCGGGGGCGGGACATGCAAATACTGGCTGCCAACTCTCATTGGCCTTTTTTCATAGATCAGAGGTGGATATCGGCGCTCAAGAGAGACCCCTAGTGTCGCTTCTCCGACACAACGTGTCGTTCCCTCACTCGGGGAACGGAGGTTACATAGGTAACCAAACGTTTTCATTTGGTGAATAATTGGGCAATAAATATCAATACCGATATATAGGTGCATCCCTCATATCTCTTGTTTGTTATTCCCTCATCCGGTGTCATATTTCCAGTATCCCTATTATTCTCTCTGGATCTTTGGCCCTCCAATACCAACAAACCTCTCACTGGTTAGTGCAGTATCTATACATAAAGCCTTCCATATAATCAAATTATCTGTCCGAATTGATGTTACCGGCAAGTGAGATTTAAGATGACTTTTCTTTTCTATCACACAGACGGGGCAGATAACAACGCTGTTGTATTTGTCAAACGAGAGGAGCAAGCCTGCTCCTGAAGGAGTTGAATGATCCAAAAATGCATCATCTATTTAGAATTTTTTTTAAGATGTATTGGTGACTATATGACTGTGGATGCTTCTCATAAAAAAAACAATTTCATGTTACCAGAACCAAGTCATTCTGCTCTCAATGGGCCTTATTCATTAAACTTTCATAAATATGTAAAATAGTAAATTGTGAGTAAATTTTGTGTAAATTTAACATTCCCGAAACTTTCCTCCAGATTAACAAATGCTGCATACACCCCAGATCTTTTAGTTAAACGTGTATATGTTAGTGAATTCCATACACTGGTAAATATGGTGTGCATGCTCATTAATAATTACAATAATCCACAGTGAAAACGCCATATAAGGAAGGCATCAGACTTGCCAGTAAATGAGAACAGGAAGCTTTTAATATCCATGCAAAACAGTATTTAAAGTATTATTTTTTTTTAAGTGAAGTGCATTCACAAAATAACATATTGATTTAGCAAAGACACTGGTGTGTCTGGTCTCAAAGAAAGTCAGGAACTAACTGTAACACTGCATGTTCTTGCTGTCATCTGAAATTCTTTTGTGAATGAATGAAAGTCAAGAAAAATTATTTGAAATGAAGCTTGAGTGTAAGAAAAATGTACCAGTTCAGGAGCTTCACCACCATTAACTTTATTTCAGTCATGCCAACTCTCTGAAGATTTCGCATGTTAAAGTGGATATAACATATTGATTGGATATTAGTCTTGGCTGACTAGATCTGCTATGCTGCTGCTGCTGCATAAGCATGTGGACATGCTGCTGCACAATTCGAAAAACACAAGACATGCTGCATTAAGCCTGTATGACATGCTGCAGCACAATTAGACATAAATAAAATCTCCATGTAGCAGACCTAGACAGGTGTAGCTGGTGAGGGGGAGGGTTTCAGAGAAAACTCTTGCAGTGTGCTGCAGTGAAACCAGCTCACTTGCCAATTTAAATGTTAGGCAAAGAGAGTACAAAAGTGGATTGGCTACCCAATTACACGTCAAAGGACCTGTCAGCTTACACACATGTGAGTCGACTGGCTTGACAAACACTGGCAGCCAAAAGTTTGGAATAATGTACAGATTTTGCTGTTTTGGAAGGACATTGATACTTTAATTCACCAAAGTGGCATTCAGTTGATCATAAAGTACAGTCAGGACATTACTGATGTAAAAAAAAACAGCACCATCACTATTTGAAAAAAGTAATTTTTTATCAAATCTAGACGACAGGCCTCATTTCCAGCAGCCATCACTCCAACATCTTATCCTTGAATAGTCATGTACATTAATAATTTGGTACTAGAAAATCACTTGCCATTATATCAAACACAGTTGAAAGCTATTTATTTATTTTTTTCGTTAAATTAAGCTTAACATTGTCTTTTGCTTTGTGCTGATTGGCTAACAGATCACAAGTTCAAAGAACCTATCAGCTTGCACCATTCTCAGTTTAATGACTGAACTTTGTCATTTGACACAGTTAAGCGCATCGCGAGCATCGGGCAAATCATGATGGTTACAGTGATATACTTGCATCCGTAAGCAGGGCCGGATTCAGCCAGCCCCACTAGGGGGTGCAGGTAGAATATCAGGGGGGGCAAGTCATTTAACGGAACATTTAAATTTGACAAATATAGTGATTTGATTTATATTGTGATATATATCGATATGGCCAGAAATGAAAAAATATATTGTGAAATGAAAAAATCCTATATCGCCCAGCTCTAATCTATCAGCTCCTTTGATCCATTTGATTTGTCTTATAGGTTTTATGTTGGATGCCCTTCCTGACACTACCCTCTGCATTTACCCGGGCTTGGGACCGGCACAAATAGGACAATGGCTTGTGCCCTGTTGAGGCTGCATTTATCTTTTTTTTAATTTTTTTTAATTTTTTTTATCTGTCTGTCTGTCTGTCTGTTTGTCTTCCTGTCTGTCTTGTCTGTCTGTCTGTCCTTTCGTTTTTTATTTCAATCTTTTTTATTTATTTTTTGGGTTTTTTTTGTTTTCATTTCTTTAGCTCTGTACACAGCATGGCTTATATCAGTCATTACAGCGTCAGTCGTCTGCTTTTCTGTGCAAAAGTCCTAACAAATGCGTCCATATCTAGACCTGTTGTTATAGCCTTCTCGTGAGCCAGAATAACTAAATTTCTTTTTCTCTCATGTAGCATAGTGTGGCGGAAGGGGGTAAGAACACGAGACAAAGTGGAGAAAGAGCTCTCGCATGATGCAGATGATATTCCAATCACAAGTGAGGTCACATACATGCGATGGAGCTGAGGAAAGGCATTCTTATACCTGTGTAGATATGTGCAAATGGTGGAGAGGTCTACAAACTCTACGTTCTCATCATCATTAGTCTTTTTGAATTCTTTTTCCAACATTATTTTTGCGACAAGAATCTCATTGGAAAGTTTGTCACTGTCACTTTTTGCCATTTTTTGCAGAGGACTTAACATGGCAACATCCAGAAAAGAGGGAGATTGTGGTTGAAGGCAATTAACTGCTTTCATGAGATCCAGATTGCTTTTGGAGAATCTTGTCTCCATCTCTACAATGGCGATGTCCAAAATGTTGAGAAGAGCTCTCTTCAGAGCCTGGTTAGGAGTCATGGAGTCTTCTGCATGGCCTACAGTGGACGTAACAACGCTACCTACGAGCAGTGAGCTCATTGTTCTTTTCTTTTAGCAGCTGGTGCAGGCATGCTGGTTAATGTCTCACTCTCCTCATCTCTCATCTGCTTCAGAGCCTGCAGAGATGCACTGACTACTTCTGAAGCACAGCACAGGTCAACAGAATGAGCCTGCAGCATAGCATTTGCAGACTTCAAGGAACCCAGAACTTTGAGGAGGAATTTTCCTATTTCAAAGAAATGATGCCTCCTTAACATCATCAACAGCCCTGATGCCTCTGTACAGATATCAACAGCAGTGGCTCTGTCCTCTGTAACCTCTGACAGGATACTCAGAATAGCATCCTGATTCTCCACAAGACACTTGGTCACATCATGGTGGCTTGTCCACCTGATCTCCAACAGTCGTTTAAGGGAGGGAACATTATAGTTCTGTGACACATAATGACGGTGAAAAAAAGAGTGCAGTGATCCTGATAGATCAAAAAAGATTTTTGCACACGGCTCTCCTTGCATTGCATGGACCACAGCCAAGTGCAGCTGGTGGTTATAGCAGTGGATATAAGGAATATCCTTCCCTACCTTCTTTTGCAATAAGGCCTGAACCCCACCCCTGACCCCACTCATGACAGAAGCTCCATCATAGCACTGACTGATAATTTCAGCTGCACTATAGCCTGAGTCAGAAAGATGCTCAAGAATTTGTGTGGTAATAAATTCAGCATTTAACTGACTGAGGTCAAGCAGGCCAATCAGGTGTTCCTCTGGAATGCCTTTACAGACAAATCTAACCATGATTGACAGATTCTCCACATTACATTTGTCCCTCATTCCGTCACTTTTGATGCAAAACCCAGCATAATCTGCTTTGTCATAATTACCTTTTATCTGATTTAATACCATTTTGGCCAGTGTTTCAATAATTTCATTTTGTATGTTGTGAGAGGTGTATTTTGCATTTGGTGGGATGTGTTTGTTAATTTCATTAAATTTGGGGTCCTTTGCCAGTGTGTAGTCAACCATTTTTAAGAACAGTCCTGCAGAGAAATCATCATCATTTGAACTTTCCACACTGCCACGAAGTGGAAGTTCATTTACTGCTAGGAACTGAACTACTTCTCCAATTGTTTTAATATAATACCTATTTTTTTTCCATTTGTGTGGGCCCTATTAAATTACAAATGGTCTCCCCTGTGGCCTCTCTTTGGGACATTTCAGACCAGGCTTTTTAATTTTTTATGTGGCATTGACTTGATGCGTGCTTTGAGAATCCCTTGTCCTTTTCCAATGCAGTTTTCCAATTAGTAAATCCTTGTTTTGTGAAAACCAAATCCCTATCATTGTTCCCCCCCAATTTCTGACACGGGAAACAAAAGCATGCATCAAGCTTTGCTGAATATTCGAGCCATGGTCTCCCACGATACCAACCTGGGCAGAATGAGCGGGAGCTCTTGCCAAAATTACGTTTGGGGAAAACCAGAGCTATGGGTTGTGACGGTGCTTCAGTGTTTAAGCCTATGTTGTATTCATCCGCAACAGCCACAGATGGGCTGGGAACGACGGGGGATTCGGTCTCTGCTGCAGCTAATGCCCTAGCAGCCTCGTTGCTGCTGCCAGTGCTAGCTTTAGCAACCAGAAATCGGCGCATCACTCGGTGCAAATTACAAGAGAAATCGATAGAGAGATATGGAGGGAATGAGAACACGCTTACAGAAAGAGTAACCAAATAATTTCAGTGACTGACGGCGAAGGAAACTCAAAACAGGGGCTGAGCTCAGCTGACGACAGTGTGTCTGCCTGCTCCGCTCTGCAGTGACTGACTGAGACGTGAAGCTCAGCAGGTTCACCACAAGCCGGTGAAGCGGCCACGCCCTCCCTATGCATCTACCAATCAGTAGCTACTTTGAATGAGGGATAGAGAGCAGAGAGCGCTCACTCTGACCATTTTTCTTGAAATATTTTTTAAATTTGGGATCTTTGCATGCCATCACGTTTGGGGGGGCAGTCACGGCATTTGGGGGGCATTGCCCCTCCTTGCCCATGCCTATATCCGGCCCCGTCCGTAAGTATCTTCAGAGAAATTAACAGAATGCCTGAATAAGATCTTTGAACAAAACACTGTAAGCTAATAAAGATTTCCAAGCTATTACAATGCAGGCCTTTTCTATTTGTTTATTTATAGATATCAGCATTAACATAGACCATGCGCTATCAACTGAACGCGATATAGCCTATACTGAATTAGTGAAACTGAAATGATAGAGCTCATATCAAATGAAGAAATGCTCAGTCATGTTAGAGGGTATTCATTTTTTAGAGAAACTCAAACACAAACTGCGTCTTCCCACATACTTTTCACCCCACGTCATGCACTTGTTATGTTATGTTAAATTTACGATTTGAAGTTGGGAACAAATTATACTTTTATTTAGTTGTTTTTAATTAAGTATATGTTTTTTAAAAAGAAACAACAAACCACTTACTTTTAATAATTTACGTTATTTATTAAGGTGCCATTTAGTAGGCCAAAATGACTGATAAATGTGGAACACAAGAAATTTGTCATACAAAATATCTGCAGTATTGCACTGTTCAAAGTTCAAAGAGTAGCTATAGTAGTACAGATAAAGCAGGAGAAAGGACGGATCAAGAAAAATATATTTATTTATCTATGAATGACTTCTATGAATTCTTTCAAGAAACAGGTCGAGGCTAACCTTTGCCAATAAAGGTGATCAAAACTCAAGTACAATATGGAAGGATATTAAGCATCTTTTAAAACCATGAAACTTTTGGGTAACTTTTATAATTATTGATAATTAACAGATTTAGTAGAGCTTCAAGTCCACTTCCAAGTGGTTTCACTTGAAGCATTTATTAGTAAATAATTTGTTATATGTTGGCTTTCATTCATAAATCACTTGTTGTTTAATATTTGAGGTTGTAGTATTTTGTGTGTGTGTGTGTGCACGCGTGTGGGTGGTTTATGTGGACATTTTTTGAAGATTACAAACTGGTAAATACAAGGGTATTATGTTATAAATGTGGTTTATGAGGACATTTCTAGTATCCCCATAAATCAAATCGCTTAAAAAACATACTAAACAATCTTTTTTTTTTTTAATGTAAAAATGCAGAACGTTTTTGGTGAGGGTTAGGTTAAGTGTTAGGGGATATAATCTATAGTTCGTACAGTATAAAATTAATATGTCTATGGTTAGCTCCCTAAAAACACCCAGAATGCACCGTAAAAACAGGGAGAATCATTGCTCACTACTGGAGTATCGCAAACCGCACTTTTCTGCACTTTTTGACGCCATTTTGTAAGTGTAAGTAGTGCCAGTAGTATGTTTACACTGAAAATGCAATAAAAAGAAGTGTACTACGAGTATGCACTTACGCGCTTGTGGCTTGCTGTATGTAGCGAAAGGGGCAGTTACCTGGCCGGTTCCTGGTCTGTCAAACAATTGTTAACAATGGAGAATATGGCAAATAGCAAAACTTAAGTGAAGACAGCACCTTACAAATGAGAGTTGAATGTTTTACCATCACCCCACGCTGTGTGAAGATATAAGTGTTAAACTGAGTGGCAACACATCACATGCGTTTGAAATGTCACTTCCATCAGCTGTTAAACAGGGAATGCTTTGGGGTAGTAAAAAACTGAAAAGTGTTCAATTGGGATGATACTACACTTTGAAAATGTATACACTACATGGCTAAGTTTAGCCTATAGTGTATTCTGTAAGTAGTGTATAGGGTATAGTGCGTCATTTGGTATGATACTACACTTTGAAAATTCATGCACAACATCGAGGAGCTCTAAAATATCGCACTATATGGCTGAGTGTATTATGTAAGTGCAAAGTGTGTCATTTGGGACGAAAGCAAGTGTAAATAAAAGCCTTATTTTCTCTTTAAAATAGATGTTGTTTGAAATAGGCATGAAAGAGAAACAATGTTTTAAATATAATTTTTTTAGTCTTTAATCTATCTTAGAACAATAATTCGCTATACGTTTTAATATCAGCGATGTTATTGATTAGCTGCTAAAACGCGCGAGCTCGTAATCGTGTCGCGGATAATTGAGTCAAGAGTATCCAAACGCTTGAACAGAAACAAACTGCAAAGAACTGAACAGACAAATAATCTCATTCATGTTTCCATTTACAAAATGTGCTTTGAATAGCCAGCGCAAAGCTTCCATTATTTTCGCAAATTTGAGAAAAGATATAAAACAGTAGTGTACTCACAATTTCATCCATGTAGTAGATCCGTTGTTTATTTGTATTTAATCGAAATCAGAGTTGAAATACAACGTTGTGTGGATAGGTGTGTCCTCGGAGAGGTCCTGGTGGTCTAGTATGGCAAGCCGAATTCACTTTTATTCATCTACAGCAGCGTTTCTCAACGGGGGCGGTACCGCCCCCTAGGGGGCGTTTGGACAGTGTTGGGGGGCGGTGAGAACGAGGCAGCAGAGAGGGGGCGCTCAGGCACAAATGGGGGCGTTACTCAGAGGTACTCAACAGGCGGCCTGCGCAAAAATCTTTTCAGCTCTTCTCCTTAGCCTATGTCTTCGTCTTGCTCGGATTACTGCTGCCACTTCACCAGGAGGATATGCCAGGAGAGCCGCTTCCTAAGTTACACATGCTTTTAATAGGCGGAGAATTTTCAGCGCAAAATAGAGGCGCTTTCACCGGCTTTTTCTGTACATAACGCGGAATACATAATTAGGCGCAGTTTACGCTTCCCCTCCCATCTATTTATGTGACACTCCCACTTTCCCCTTGTCCATCCCATGAATGCATATGCATGACACGAAAGCGCATTTTGCCATTTTAAATTGCGACAGGCAATCTGCGCTTTCATCTCGGTAGCGTCCCGTTCAGTACATACCTCGCCATGGTTTTATGCGCACTTTGCGAAACAAATCACGCCTGAAGTGGGCGCAAAAGCGTTAGTACATCTGGCCCTGAGAATTTTAATTGTAATGTGATGATCGGGTGCGGATATCTAATCGGAGAAAATCATTGGTGATGGTGAGTTTGTTTTTAACAGCTGATTCGGGTGACGTTAGAGCTGATCCGCGCATCTCTACTCTGCAATGTGTAATTGGCCGATGGGAATAATAAAGTCATAATAATATAAATATTGATTTTATATTATTTGTCTTTTGCAGTTATTCACCTAGTATATTAATATTAACTTAAGTTCTCTCCCTCGTGTCCCGCAAAATCAGGTCTGCTGACCTGCAACAGAGCAATAGCCAGGTGGTCACCCTACGTTACTCACTGTTATTCATCACAACGTTTAAGCCTCTGACAACTCATACAATGTTCATTTGAATGTAAATAAAATTATGTCTGTGCAAATTAATGAATTCATATTTAAATGTTGCTAATAACCCACTCGGCTAGTTACCGCAAATGATCTCCATAGCAACGCCTAAAACAAATGCCGCAGCTGTCAGAGTGGTAGAAATGACCGTTTGTAGGCTATTCAAATTTGAAGCCTAGTATATATTGCCTAATTGAGTGCGCGAACGACCGCTGCTTTTTCATTGGCCATTTAGGTTAGTTACGTTATTGTTCACGTGATTGGTTCATCTTAAAAAAAATTTGTGTGAGCCTGAATTTGTTTGAATTTCTAAATACATTTGAAATACCTTTCAAACAATCCATGTGTTTTTGCATTTTTTTCCAAACACAATATTACTCAACTTGAGGCTTTTACATGTAGTTTAAATACAATAAGAAACTTCTGTTTCAGTTTTTTGTTTTTTTTACCAAAAACTCAGGCTTCAGGTATCAGTGTTGCAATTGTTTGGCTGTAATAGTATTTCTGAAGTGTTTTTTTTTTTTTAGGGGGCGTTAAGAGGATCATGAAGAGGTCAGGGGCGTTTGTTCAAAAAAGGTTGAGAACCACTGATCTACAGGATATGAATTGTTGATAAACAATTCAGTTTTCACTAGTTAGAATTCTAATTCTTGTGATCAAGAATGTCATTTTCACTAGTGGAAATGGCAAATGTTTATATCATATTAAAATTTGAATTCTTAAAATAAAAATATATAAAATGACGTCATCACTCGCAAAAATTACATTCTTGATGTCAAAATTTGCTGCGACCCTGTACACAGGATAAGCGGTTGACAATGGATGGATGGATGGATGTCAAAATCTGGATTTCAACTAGTAAAAAACATGTTTTTTTATATCTATAATTGAATTTTCACTAATAAAGTTTCAGAGTGAATGATATGTCATTCACTCTTATTCAAAATGCAATTATTGATATCAAAAAATTTTCTTACTAGTTGAAAGTCCAATTTCACATATCAACAATTATTTTCTTACTAGTAAAAAAATGCAAATTTTTGATATCAGTAATTTGATTTTCACTAGTGAAATTGAAATTCTGATATCTGTAACGTAATTGTTACTAGTAAGAAAGTCTTGATAGATATCATTAATTCCACTCCAAATTATTGATATCTGAAATCCACTTCTAGATATCAGAAATCCCAACTGTAACATGTTGAAATGCATTTACAGATATCAAGAATTAAAATTTTACATAGTGAAAATGTATTTCTACATATCAGGAATTAATATTTTTACTAGTAACAATGTAATTGTTGATATCAGAAATTTTATTTTTACTAGTAAGAAGTACATTCTTGATATCAAGAATTAGCATTTTAACAAGTGAATATTTAATTGTTGATATCTGTAATTACCTTTGCACAGTTTTGGCGCCCTTTTAACTTTTAATCACATGTAGGATATGAATTGTTGATATCAACAATTCAATTTTCACTAGTTAAAATGATAATTCTTGATATCAGGAAAGTATTTTCTACTAGTGGAATTACCAATTGTTGATATCAATAATTACATTTTCACTAGTAAAAATGTGAATTCTTGATATCAACAATGATGTCATCACTTACGGAAATACATTCTTGAAATCAAAAATGGGATTTTAACTATTACAAACTATAATTCTTGATATCTGTGACTGAATTCTTACATGTAAAAAAGGAATTTTTACATGTTGAAATGTAATTTTTACTAGTTAAATTCCTTTTTGGATGTGTGCATAATAATGACGAATTCTTACGAGTTCCTTACGTACCTAAAAGTATACATAAAAGTATAGAACCTCGAAGAGGATACGCAAGGAGAAAAGAGAACTTTCTTCATCCCCAAGATCTGTTTCCTCTGTTGTTTATAAACCACACTTTTATTTTTCATATCAACACCACAAGGTGGATATACAAATACCGCAATACTACTATGAATCTTAAGATGGATTCTATGATCTACTTAGGCTTACAATACTTTTGGGAAAGAGGCCCATGAATGTTCTTTTCAATAATAACACCGTGCTGTTGAGTTTATCTGTCTAGTTGCGCAATCTTGTGGACTTAGGAAACAACGTCAACAATCCTATCAACAGGTTAAGGTAAAAATTATATAGATAGATAGATAGATAGATAGATAGATAGATAGATAGATAGATAGATAGATAGATAGATAGATAGATTGCTTATATTTAAGATTTACACATTTCAATTTCATAACATAATAATTGTGTGATTTTTAGCTAATATTAATACAACTTAAATGTATTCAACTTAAAAAAAAATATTTATTTAATATTGTTAAAAATTGCTAACTATAATTTGATAACATTTTGTTATGAAATTTAAATGTGTAATTATAATACATATAATACTTTCCATAAAAATAACTGAGAATTTTCCTAATGTTTGTGCTTAGATTAAATGCAATAATTTTGGTTGAAAGGGTGCACCCGTTATTATATAATAAAAAAAGCGCTGTCTTCTTGCACTTAATTACCATACAGTAACACACACACATATGTACAATATTAGCATTCTAGAAGATTTGTTTATGTTACTATGTGCTATTACAACACCCGTTCTTCCACGATTTTGGCTTAACAGGTAAGAAGACTTTTTCCTTGTGCAGACAGCAGCACATGTGGGAGGTGTTTAGTGCAGGGAGTGATTTTTTTTGTTACAGGTTGTCAGAATAAAAATGTACACCTGCTCCTTCTGTACTGTCTTAATCCCATTCACCATTATATTTATTAAAATGCCATGAAATCAAATGTATTACAAAATTATACATATTATTCAATATAAAAAATAATATATTATAGATATGAGACTAAAATAACAGTCAGCATACAATGTGGCTTGCGATCTCTTACACGTCGTCCATTAGAGACAACACCTCGCACCAGCAACAGTTTTGTGCCCAGCATCAAGATATTTCTGCTTATGTCATGTGTAGTTTACAGCGAGTGGTAGTTCGGGACAATATTTAATTAAAATTGAGCCAAATATGCAGAGCGGTACGAACTGTTATTCTGGCTAAAAGGATTAAGGCAGTAGAAGATGGCATGGGTTGGCCAATCAGATGAAAGGGGCATTGCAGTGCCGCAAACATATGCAAATCTAATATTGTTTTTATTGGATCTTTTTTAACAATGGACAAATAAGACAATTTAATTCATTCTCATTTTTGTTTCTCAAGCATAAAAAATAAAACTTAAAAAAACAAGCTGTTTTTACCCACATGGAATGTCTCCCTCCATTTTTTAACTTTATTGGCTCCAAAAGTGGATTCATGGAAAACCAGGTCTCATTAATATTCATAATATCATTACCATAGCTAATTCTTACCTGTTAAAATTGTATTTCTTGATATCGATAATATTGGTTTTACTTGATAAATCACATTTAAGATATCAGTCAATCTATTTTCACTAGTTGCAAAGGCTATTTTAGATATCAAGGCAATAATTGTTACAAGTAGATCTCCCTTTGTTCATTCTTGATATCAACAATGGAATTACAACTAGTGAAAATGGTAATTTTTGATATCAGTAATTGAATTTCAACATGTTACATTTGGTATTTCTGATATCTGGAAGTGGATTTCAGATATTAATAATTTGGAGTGTATTTAATTATCTCTAACAAGACTTTCTTACTACTAACAATACAAATATCAGAAATGAAAACGGTCACTAGTGAAAACCGAATTACTGATTAAAATTAGCATTTTTATTTGTTGGAATTCAATTGATGATATAAAAAATGGCCATTTCCACTAGTATAAATATACATTCTTGATATCAAAAATTATATTTTTACTATTAAGAAAATAACTGTTGATATGTGAAATTGGACTCATATAAGAGTGAATGACATATCGGTGTGAAACTTTACTAGTGAAAATTAAATTATAGATATAAAATAATGATGGGTTTTACTAGTTGAAATCCCATTTTTTATATCAAGAATGTGATTTTGTATGTGATACGAGTGATGACGTAATTCTTGATAACAAGCATTTGAATTTTAACTAGTGAAAATGTAAATGTTGATATCAACGATTCATATCCTGCAAATGAATAAAAGCTAAAACAGCTTGCCATAGTCTGGTCAACTTTAACCAGAGACAACTCAGTCCTTTATGGCGCTGTGCGAACAAACCGCTCCGTGCACATTCCTCTTCTTGGAAGAATAATGAAGCTAAAGTTTGCTTTTGTGGTTCGTGAGCATTTGTGTAATTTGTATACAGTATTATACAGTGTATACAGTATTAGGCTATAGCAAGTGTAGTCCACACATACATTTGAGGAGTAAAATTCTCATTTATAATTATAATTTTATATATATGTGTATATTTATACACTATTTATAGGAAAAAGATTGAAGAATGCTAAAGAGGTCTGGGCACAACTCCAAAAAACATGGACGAGGTAGTGGGGTTGGAATGAGGTCCCAGGTCACTAAAGACCCAATGTATGCTTTTAAGGGTTAAAAAGTCAGTTTAACGCAGTTAGATGTTGATTTGATGCTTCTTTTTTTTTTTTTAAGAAAAAAACAAAAAACACAGAGGTAAACTCAGTCATAAGAGAAATGTATATATTTAATTCAAAAGTGAAACATGCTCCCAGATATGAAGGGGGGTTGGGACTGGACTAAGTTGTTTATGTGCTCCAGCCTTCAGCTGTTCCTTCTATATTTTACCTTACAAGCTATGTGGGTACATTCATAGTTGCAGAACGAACAGACAGCACCAATTTAGACTGGCACGCCTGCATAAACAAACAAAACAGGATACACGTCAGAAGCGTGACTGCAGGACTCCTCCCATTCCAGCATGCATTGGTGCACAAATGCTGTATGGAAGAGATGCAGTTTAGAAATCGAATTACCACTGTCTGCCTCTGCGTCCTTGGTCAGTAACTAAAGTGGCTGACTATTTAATAAACATCACACATCATCTGTCATCCATCACCTGTACTGTGAGACTGTGAGCTTTGTCAAATACAATCACATTCTGGATGTTATACTTTGTTTTTTTTTTAAATGATAATGATTCTCTGTTCTTTTATTTAGAGAGGACACTTGAATTTACATCCTTATTTCAAGACTCTTTCTGACTATATCTGTGGAGAGCCCATGGAGGTTACTGAAGGCATAGTGCCAGTATCCCTGGCATTCTCTCTCTGAACCTGTGCCCCTCCAATAGCAACAGACCTCTCATGAATCTACACATGAATGCCTTCCACATGATCAAATTAACTGTCGGAATTTATGTAACTTGCAAGTGAGATTTATGATTACTTTTCTTTGATACCACACAGGAGGTGCAGAACAAAATGCTGTTGTATATGAAAAATAAGAGGAGCAGATTGTGGCAACTCTAAAAGGACACGTACAAAAGTCACCTCTATTATTTGTCCAACCAGGTGAAATCTACCTGCACAATTGTTTTATTCAGTTCTGCTTAGGTGTGTTGTCTGTGTCAGCAGTTGTGGATGTGTTGGGAGCTCCTCAGTCCTCTCGCTCTTCATGCCACAAGAGCTTTTCAGCTCCTCTGAGGATCAGGTATCTAACATACGCCTACACACCTGTAATCTCTTCTTTGTGCTAGGAGAATCTATATAATAGTGGGGCGTGCCTTCATAGACCTGGGAGGAGACATGACATGACATGTTTATAAAAAAAAAAAAAACGTGGGTTCTACCGCTCCAGGCGGTCGAGGTCATTCCCTCCTCCCCTCGCAGACGGTGGTCTTCTCTCAACCCTTCCGCGTGTCTGGCAGGGCACACCTCCGCCCCTGGCAGCGGCTCCATCGTGCTAGGCGGTCGGCAACTCCAGTCCCCACTCGCCCCGCGGCGTATGGCAGCGAGCCAGCGGCGCTCCTCTGGGTGGACGGCAGTGTCGGGGCCTCTGCGACGGGAGGAGGCCAGGGCTTAATTTGTGCCGGAACAAGCCGGATCCGGCACCTGTTTTGGTAGATCCCCCATCTCATGCGGCACTGAAAGACATTCATGCTGACTTGTAGCCTACATCTGTTTCATGAAAAATCAAATATAATAATGATATGGCATCAATAACTTGCTATATACCTTTTAAATGTAAAATAATAATAGTGATCTATATGCCGTACGAAGTCCATGCCATGTTTTAGAGGTGACCAATTAAATTTGTACCGCTATAACTATTCCTATTTCCATGGGATTCCTTCCTTGTTTGGTTGTGCAATTGTTTGTTTGGAAAGGTCATATTTTTTAATTCGAGATGCGGAACGATGGCGAAAAGACATCTTAATTTACTGGATTATTTTAAACGAGGCCCAAAGTCTGAAACCAAACAGGCAAGAGTAATTATAGATCAACATTGCGATCAACACAGTTCCGATTTCAAGTGCAGAGTGTGAGAGGGTTTTTCTCAAATGAACTTAATTTACAATGCCAACCGAGCATCTCTCCACCTCCACAATTTTATCGCTTCTATTTCTCTGGCTTGTTGGACCCCCCACTATCTCAGTTTAACCCCATTCCTTAGCATACATGAGGTCATGAATTTCAAAAGGACACAGGACCGCAAAAGACACCAGAAGCAAAGCACGAAATAGAGAGACAGAGGGTAGCCTAATGTCTGTTTTATGGTCTATTTTAAACAACTAAAAGGAAAGGTAAGAGTCGCATTATCTTAATTTACTGAGGCATTGCTTGTGTTGATCACGTTGTCTATTATTTTTTGGTTTGTTTGTCAAGTTTGTCACGCTGTAATAAAAGCAACGGATGCAAGCTGTTAATCACTTGAGTTGGTCAGCTAATGTGATTGCTCAAATGTTCCGTTAACCTACTTCTCCCTCCCCTAATCACTTGCCGGATTGGTCACCCCGCTATGTTCAGGTGTTGTACCTCGCAATTTACAAATTAAGCACTGGAGGAGGCTATTGTCATATGGTAGTTATATTTTGTTATGTACGGTAGTCAAATAAAGTAAAGCCCACATATCCATCGTTTAGCCTACAGCTGGGTGCTCACCCTATAGTGAAAAAAAAGTATACTTTATTGTATTTTAAATATATAATTTTTTTCAATTGTATATTGCAAATATACTAACCAAAATTTTACTATCTTTAAATATATTTAAAGTATATTAGCATCATGCTTTTACCAATTTTCACAATACGACTTTTAACATAATTGTAAATAATTGTACTTTAGTAGCCTAAATATAAAAGTCTATTTATTTGCACTTTACTTAAAAATATATTTTAGGCGAGTGGCCATCAGGAGCAAGTGTAACAATGAGCATTTCAGCAAGAAAAAATAACAATGCGTAGTTCTTGTGTGGCTGCTGTTCCAGGTTTTTTTTTTTTTTTCTTTCAGCGTTCTTTTAATTTGAAAGCATGGTTGGTGTAACTTTCTCCCATCAGCAGGTTAAATTATAGCTGTTTATCCTGCTATTTTTTTGGTACCTGTAGTAATAGTAGTTTGGAGACAGAAATATTGATTGCGGCGCTAGTGTTCCGCCCGTAACCAATTAAGAAAACACCTGTTGAGCGAAGCGCCAAAAAAGACGACAGAAAATAAATTAGCGACAGTTACACTAATAAACATGTAAGCAGACAAACCTAGAAGAAAGAAGACGAGGAGAAAAATAAAGGAAGATTTAGCCCCTCATAAGAGACAGGCAGCCTACGAGGGCTTTTAACCATGACCTCATGCATCATGTCTGTCATTGGAGGGAGCTACAGTTGATACATTTTGTTATGTTTTACAATTATAAAACCATGTGAGATTTAAATAAACACTCTGTTATTGAAGTTTTTATATGTTATTTATTGTAATGGCCTTGAAAACAAGTGCATTCAGCATTGGGTAAAAAAATCCCCCAAGAAATTCAGCCTTCAGTACACTGTAAAATTTAATAGTATTATAATATATTATAATAGTATTTAGCCGAGTAAGTTCAGGAGCATATCAATTGTTAAGGGGAAGCTGTCAGAACAACACTTCCACATTGGTGATGAGCCCATACCATCTGTGAGTGAGAAGCCAGTCAAAAGCTTGGGACTCTGGTATGATGCAACCCTCAAGGACACAGATTAAGTGGACCAGCTCAGGCGGGACACCACCAACAGCCTAGAGAGTATCGATAGGTCCTTGCTTCCTGGCAGGTTGAAGCACTGGTGCCTTCAATTTGGTCTCCTACCCCGGCTAATATGGCCATTGACCATCTACGAGGCCTCAATATCAAAGGTTGACAAGTTGGAGAGGATGATCAGCTCATTTGCCAGAAAGTGGCTAGGTCTCCCCAGGTGTTTTAGCAACATAGGGATCTATGGAAATGGCATCCTGGAACTTCCTATCTCCAGTCTTTCAGAGGAGTTCAAGTGCAACAAGGTAAGGCTGGAGATGACACTGACAGAATCCCGTGATCCATGTGTAGCCCAAACTGCTCCCACCCTGGCAAGCCTTCAAGCACAGGGACATTGTTGGCCATGTGCAACAAGGGAGAGGAGGCCTCGGCCTTGGAGAGAGCAAACCATCCTGGTACAGGGCAACTCCATCTCAGCGTCGAGGTCTCGTGGTCGAGGAGGTGCGCCGGCAAGAGCAGGCAGCAAGGTGTGCAAAGGCTGTTTCTCAAGCAAAGCAGGGGCAGTGGATGAGATGGGAGGGAGTTGAGAAGAGAAAGTTCTCTTGGAAGGAGTTGTGGGACATGCAAGCATTTCGAACCAGCTTCGTTATACGAGCCACATATGATGTCCTGCCATCTCCCAAAAACCTCAGCCAATGGTACGGTGAAGACCCTACATGCCCACTCTGTCCATCCCCAGCAAACCTGAAGAACATTCTCATTGGCTGCAAGACAAGCCTTAAACAAGGCCGCTACACCTGGCGGCACAACCAAGTGTTGAAGTGTCTAGCAGCTATGTTGGAGAGCAGACGGACAGCCATTAGCGCTCCGCCTCCTCAGTCATCCCATCCTGCATCGGCAAGAGAGTTTGTTCGGGAAGGTTCAAAGCAACCCAAGGCTGGCACTTCAAAACCAGAGACTGGGCAACTGGGAGCGGCACAGGACTGGAAGCTGGCTCTGCTTCACAGCTGAGATCGCCACGACCAACCTCAGACCGGACCTCATGCTCTGGTCCACCTCAATTCGCACCACATACATCATAGAGCTTACAGTGCCCTGGGAGGATGCTGTGGATGAGGCCTATGAACGGAAGAGCCTTAAGTACGCTGAGCTGGCTGGAAAGCTAAGGTTTGTCCAGTAGAAGTTGGCTGCAGAGGCTTCGTAGGCATGTCAACTACCAGGCTGCTTAAGGACATGGGAATCCGAGGCCAGGCCCAACGGCAAGCCATCAAAGCCCTTTCTAGTGCAGCCGAAAGGGCAAGCCAGTGGCTATGGATTAAGAGGAGAGACAACACCTGGGCTCCAAAATAACATCAAGAACAAGTTGATGTCAAGGGGGGTGAGCCTGGGACGCCAGGTCTCATTGCTGAACCCTCTGGAGGTGTAGTGGGCTCATCAGTGAAACACTGAAGAAGGAAGGTTCCCACATGAAAACCCTGAGATGTCATCATCCTTCCCACTCATAGCAGCAAGGCCTCAAGGTATGTGCAACACACAAGGAATTGTATCACCTAGTCCTAAATATAATCTAATCAATCTTAAAAATATTAGTATGTTTACTTGAATTTAACCAAAATGTTGAGTTTTTGACAATTTATTTGTTGCTGACATTTTCGAACACATAGCTCCCATAACTAATTAACAAACTACTCAAAATGTTCAAGACGTGCTGTCAGGCATGCGCATTGGACGGCAATTTCCCCTCCCACACACCGCGCAGAAGCACATGGACTGAGGATTCGACGTTCTTCGGTAAATGCAAGGTAGGCTAATCTATTTTGATTTAAACCTAATTTTCTGCTTTATTTTTTAATACTCTTAATAATTGTTATAGTTTTTTTACTTTGTTTTCATGCTGTTTTGTGTGACATATTAGCTCATGTTAAGAACTTGCACAAACACGTTATTCACTACGCGTTATTTGAAGGCATTTCTGTTAAAACTAGTCTTTGCCCGCTTCATATCTGTAAAATTAGTTGACTGGTTGCATATGAAATAATTTAGAAATGTATATGTTTTTGATGGGCACGAGTATGGGGAGTACTGGAGTAGTTTGAACTGAAGACTGGTCATTAGAACGAGGCAGCACAGACTGACATGGATGCATTCACCCTAGAGAGAGCGCAATCCAGACAAAGTACAAATGGATGTAACAGACCACGACATCTTGAGCCTGGTTCTTTTAAAGTAACTAATTTTTAATTTGATACGCAACGTTTCTCATTTTACACTTGAACTACCGGAATTCTATAACTACTAGAATGGCCATAGCGGTCATTCTGACCATTCATACTAGACTGTACCAAATGTCTTTTTTTTTTCATGTCATATTTACATTCGAAACTTCTATTGAGGTTTTAGAATGAAGCTTCTAATGTCTGTCGTCATATGTTATGACGTCATCACTCTAAAAAATGTAAAAATCCTCGAACAAAATCCTCAATTTGAATAAAATAGAATGATATGGATTAAATGGAGCACGGAGCGCCAAGTGAACGCAGATAGGCCTACATAATACGATATTTTTTGTAATATATAATAGTGCTAGACTATACAAATATATATATATATATATATTTATTTATTTATTAGCTGCTAGACTGCCCGGAAGGTGCATGCCTCTCTTTGTGTCCAGCAACTTTTTTCACCGCAGTGAAAAAAGTCTAAACGCCAACAAAAATGGATTGAGGCAGAATATTTCGTTAGATAAAAACATGTTGTGAATTTTGGAAATTATTACATCTATCTTTTTTCAAAACATGTTGACTTTTGGACTTTACAATGCTCTAGAGTTATTGGAAATGTTTGGACAACACGAATCGGAAACAATCCTCTGCGGCCACCACTGGAATCAAAATCTATGAATAAATGAATCTGTTATATTAATAATAAACACCAGGACACGAAATTTAAATTCTAATGAATGTGAAAATGTGTTAGTTCATCGACAACCACAGAACTTGCTGTTGTATTTTATTACAGATACAAATTTGATTATTTGAATTCTATTATTTTCTTTGTAAAATAAAAACAAATCAATACAATAGCTTATAAAAACATCACCAACGTGTATTTCAATGCATAGTAAAAACCTTAGACATGTATGAAACACATATAGGCCTAACCCAAAATGGCCAAAATGGTTAATAAAGAATATGAACATTCGCTAAACTGTGGGAAAACGAACTGATTTAGAAAGCAATATTTGTTTTACTGTGAGCAAAAATATCATGCTGTAAAATTATTATGAACGAATTCTCCTAAAAGTGGGCTCACTTCTCACTTCATCTGGTTGTTTTGGGGGCGAACGCCGCACATTATTCACTTACGCTTGTGGATCGATTACTCAGTCAACACAGGTAATCTCTACCTTCCATGTGCAGCTCCCACACACTACCTTTTGACATTTGTCAGAAGTGTCCTTAGTTTTGTTTTTCTTGCAGTTTCTCCAAACTTGGCACTGCCTTCCCCTCTCCATCATCAGCTGCTCCTACCTGTGTCCTCGCACCATCAGCTGTGTGGCTTTTGCTCTCATATGGCCGTAGCGAAATTCATTTGTCAGTCGCATTATGAAGTTCCTCTGTGACATTCTCTCATTTGTGCATTTCTTGAACATGATGGAAGCATTTATTGCAGCCAGGTCAAGGATATTATAAAACACAGCCACTGGCCATCTACATGTGGGTGCTTTCACATAGTATTTCCTCGCCATTTGATCTTGCACATCTACTCCGAACTTGGTTCTGTTGTAGTATGTGACTGTCTCTGGTTTAGCCTTTTGGCTACTTGTGATGGCAACAGCTGTGTGAACAGTGCTTTCCTTCTTTTGCACTGATAGACTGTGAGCTTTGCATTGTCACTTCTCAGCACCTCTGTGGTGAACAGCGCCCTTTGTTCCTTTATGTAGCAAACGCTGAAATGCGTGCGGTCAAAATGACCGTTATGGCCATTTTTTTGTAAATTAATAAAATAACAATGTTATAATAAAATATACACACACTTAAGAAAAGTCATGGCCCTATGGTTATATGGGTTTTATTTCAACAAAGTTATTACATTGCAAAATTGAAAAACGGTCAAAAAAACGGTCAAAATGACCGCCGTGGTAGTTCTAGTGTTAAAAACGCAACGATGTGTGGTGAACTCCAGTCAAGCCGGTTGCGGCGAAAATAATATGATTGCTTATGATTATTACGGTAGTCTGCAGGCACCAAAAATAAAAATAAAAAAGGGGGGTTATTCTGAGGTACTTTTCAATTGAGTTTATCAGCGAGTCTAGCAGATCCCATCGCCGCCACCTCTTCAAGTAGAATATTATTATCATTATTAGTATTATGCATATCTTATTTAAATATAAATCAGCACAGAAACTTCAACAGGCGTTGTTTTTAATACCTGTTTCCATTTTAGTCATTGTCCAACATTGTAAGTGGCCCACAATTTGAAGAAACGTATGCATCTGATTTTGTTTCTTTTACTTTTGAGTGATGGATTAACTATTATTATTATTATTATTATTATTATTATTTATAGAGTACCAGATGATGACCTACTATGCAGTGGAAATGTAAGTTCTGCACTTATACATCTGAAAAGAGGGCACAACTTCTTAAGCACTATCGCATAAGCCTCAGTATTTATATATTACATATTTATAACTTTATGAACTATTATCACTGGCTTCTGGTCACGGCCGTCCGCACGTTCACTGGCTTCCTCTATCCGCTATGCTTTCGCGTTTGTCACTTATCACCGGAGCTTACGCTACGCCTACGTCATACGCCGGAACTCGACTCTCTCGTGAACGTGCGGACGGCCGTTACCGGATGCCAGTGATAATAGTTAATAAAGTTATAAATATTTAATATATAAATATTGAGGCTTATGCGATAGTGCATATAGTATATATAAAGTTATAAATATGGATATGTTTCTTAAAAAAACGCATCACTTCAGAAGGCCTTTATTAATCCCCTGGAGCCGTATGGATTACTTTTTTGATGGATAGATTTGCTTTTTGGGCTTCAAAATCTAAGTTACCCTTCACTCCCATTATAAAGCTTGGAAGAGCGAGGATATTTTATTATATAACTCCGATTGTGTTTGGCTGAAAGAAGAAAGTCATATACACCTAGGATGGCTTGAGGGTGAATAAATGGTGGGATAATTTACATTTTTGTGTGAACTAAACCTTTAATAATTCAGAACAATGTAATAAGTACAATAAAGTATTCCATTGAACTTGTGATTTCCAAGTCTTCTGAAGACATGCAATATGATACAGTAAACTAGAAAACAAAGTTTAAAGGAATAGTTCACCCAAAAATTATAATTCACCCTTATGAATGAGTGTTTCAATCCATGTCTCCTGAAACAATATGTTCTGTTTTGTAACTCTGTAAATCTTGTCATCTCTCTGACGATTTAAAGCTTGATTACATTTCCTTGTGCTTGAGGTTTGCATTGATCACTGTACACCTGCTGTTGTAATTTTTTTTTTTAATGAACAGCCCCTGGTCACTAGAATATATCCAGCACTGAACATAAAATCACACTTCCTATTTTTCATTCTCTTATAGGATTCAGATGTAGATGCATGCTTCAGTGAATTAGATGTTGGACTGCGAAGGCATGCATGCCAAATGTCCACATGCCATCAACGTGGATGCAATGGAGGGAAGAATTGTCATGGATGATGTCCCAAATTTGCTTTGATCTATGCTCTAAATTTAGTCCATCCAAAGACAATGAAGAACACATTTGATTTTATTCAGCGGGTATTTCTGTCTTTGAGAGGAAAGAATCTAAAACCCAAACTCCAAACCCTTAAAAATCATCTTTTAAGCTGAACTTGTTTCTGGCATATTTTTCTATAATTGTATTTCAGTTTAAGAATCTTTCCAAAGACACATGCAGATTTGTCCTAATTGTTAAGGCTCTTTTTCTTTTTTTTAAATAAATACTTTTTTGGATTTTGCACAGTGTCTGATCTACAAATGCTCTATACCTTGTTTTTGGTCCAGATATTATGTTGTCATGCAGCAGAGCGCTGAAAGAGGTTTAAGTATTCAGAACAGATTGTTTTAAAGGCATAGTTTTTTTTATTTATTGTGTTGTTCTTAGAGTTTCAGTAATTTATAGTAAATTAACAAAAAAAATTAGGTTAACTAGAAATTTACTATTAAGTTTAATAACAAGTTGACATTACTTGCATAGGAACATTAATATAACTTAATTTTAGCAAGTAAGTTTGCTTTGCAAAAATAAGGCAGTCGGTTTCCTTAATTTTTAAGTAAACTGAACATGTCAAATTTTACAGTGTATGCAGGTAACACATTTAAAATACTGTCTTGTGTAAAACGATGTAATGTTTAAAGTATATTGTACAAAGTATGGCTAAGTAATAACAGTTTGTTATTGAAGACAAAGTGTGCAATTTGTAGTATTTTGAATATAACTGTTTTGAATATAATTGTTACTGAGCATATACTTTTTACTCAAATATAATACACTTATGGTATATTGCTTGTATGTTTCAAAGACACTTGTGATTCATTTGTAATGTACTTGTAACACAAAGTTTAATATCACTATTCAAGCTTGTAATTACACTACACCGGCATATACTTAAAGTATACTTGAATTTGTTCCAATTTAGCACACAAAAGTACACTAAATACACTTAAAGTTATGCTTTACTACAATTTAATTACAACTAAAATATACGTAGTACAAAATTAGTTCCAAAATAGTACACTTCAAGTTAACTAATAATTAACACACTTGAAGCATACTTATAATTAGTCTAGCTTCAAGTATATTTGTTTTTCACCAGGGCACACTTCTATGGAATGAGATCAAATGAGAATGAGACTTTTTCATCATGTTATTGTGGCAAGTTCTACCATGTACAATAAAGAGGCTATATATCTACATTATCACAATACCAAAAGTACATTAGTCGGTCGTGAAATCTGATGATTCTAAATACCAGCTTCAAAACCACAACAAATAATAACACTTACTAATATGTTAATTATGGAAGAATGGTTTCAAGTTCTTAATTAATAATTATTTGTGACTAGTAAACAGTCAGTAATAAAATAACAATAAAAACACCAATGAATAGAATTAAAAATAATAGAACAAAAAAATGTAAATTTAAAATTCAGTGCTTTTTTAACAGCTTTAAATGTTTTTAACAGCAGTAGGCTATCAAGTATTTAAGCAAACATTCAGAATGAAATGCAACATAAAACTACTACTGGTCTTCACTGTATGATTATAACATTATTACTTTTTAAAGCTACTGAAGTTACCCATTCTAGAACTGTTACTTCTCTCGTTTTCTTGTTCCGGATGCTTGATCATTATAATGACACTCTATGAATGTTGCATTTAAATAGTGCTTTTTCGGACACTACACTCAAAGCACTTTACACAGTGAACGGGGGACTCTACTCAACCTCCACCAGGATGATGCGACGGCAGACATAGTGCACCAGTACGTTCACCATACACTAGCTATTGGTGGAGAGGGGAGAGTAGATTTATAGAGCCAATTTATGGATGGGGATTATTAGGGGGCCATGATTGATAAGGGCTAATTGGGGGAATTGGGGGAATTTGGCCAGGACACCAGCATTACACAACCACCCTTTCTACAAGAAGTGCCCTGGGATATTTAATGACCACAGAGAGTCAGGGTCTTGTTTTAACATCTCATCCGAAAGATGGTGCCTTATACAGCATAGTGTCCCCGTCACTATACTGGGGCATTAGGACCCACACAGACTGCAGGGTGAGCATCCCCTGCTGGCCTCTCTAATACCTCTTCCAGCAGCATTTTACCCAGGATGTCTCCCACCCAGGTACTGGCCAGGCTCAACCATGCATAGCTACAGTGGGCAACCGGTTTTGAGCTACAGGGTGATATGGCTGCTGCCATAGACAACTTCAGATCTATTAGCTTACATTTATACTTACAAGTCCGACATTTTAAAAAATTTCTCAATTGCTTTGGCTAAATTCTCGAATAATAAATAATGTTTTTTCAAAAGAATAAGTTCAAAACCAGATTTTAATTTCTTATAATGGCCAATTTACTGACACAATAACTAGGTTACGAAGCATGAATTCAATGTTTTGGGTGGAGCTACTATTTTGCAGACTTGCAATAGAGTTGTGATGTCCCATAAAACAGTTGTGACAATTGCACTTACAGTTTAGAGAATGTTAAGACTTTCAAAAAATGAGCCAAAGCGATTGAGAAAAACTAATACAAAGTTTGCAATATATACATTCACATTATTTTAAAGCGGTTTAGATATTATTTTGGAAAACAAACCAAAAAGACATCCACAATTTGTTCCAGTTTATAATGGGCTAAGATTCTCTCACCTTTATGTTCACTTTAATCCATCTTTAACTCATAAAAACAAAGTTTCCTTCTTAATAGAGCTGCGTATCGCCGATTTTCTTCATGATAAGATACACACAGTGAATGTGACACATACTGTATATTATGATTCACTACGTTATAATCGTGTGTGCCGTTTACCTGGGGAAGAGATGGCAGCAGGATGCACTATGGGAAGATGTCAGGCCAGCGGAAGCAGTGTGATGCTCTAGGCAATGTTCTGCTGGGAAACCTTGGGCCCTGGCATTCATGCGGATGTTACTTTGACACGTACCACCTACCTAAAGATTGTTGCGGACCATGTTCTCCCCTCCATGGCAACAGTATTCCCTGATGGCAGTGGACTCTTTCAACAGGATAATGCGTTCTGCCACACTGTAAAAATAGTTAAGGAATGGTTTGCGGAACATGACAAAGAGTTTAAGGTGTTGACTTGGTCTCCAAATTCCCCAGATCTCAATCTGATTGAGCATCTATGGGATGTGCTGGACAAACAAATCTGATCCATGGAGGCCCCAGCTCACAACTTACTGGACTTAAGGATCTCCTGCTAACGTCTTGGTGCCAGATACCACAGACACCTTCAGAGGTCTTGTGGAGTCCATGCCTCAACGGGTCAGAGCAGTTTTGGTGGCACGAGGGGGACCTACATGATATTAGGCAGGTGGTTTTAATGTTGTGGCTGATCGGTGTACAGTATGTGCTTGCTTATCCCAGTGCCTTGCAGAAACTGCACTTCGAGAGGCACAAGGAATATATGTCAATGAACCAACCACCTTCTCACTCACTTAATTCCATTCATTAATTGCATATTTACCTCCCATGCAGAGATATTTAAACAATAAAAAATAACTGGCATAAAATCCCCCCACTTTTCACTGGGTTTCAGAGGTTGAAAAATGTGTGTTATTTGAAGCTCTTGCCTTGAGTTCTGTTGGTCTAATTCAGCTGGTAAATCACATGATGATGAGTAATGAGAGAACATTAGTGTGCAGAGATCTGCTGTTTACATTGAACTGGCCAGCTGTGGCCGCATTTATAAATGATCCGTTATCTCAGAATACAATCTACCATGAGATCAAATCGTCGATAAAAATGACATTTTTCAAATGGTTCACTTGGATTAATCGATTATTGCCTCAGATTGATGGTATGTCTAAGAGCCTTTTAATACACGTCTGAATTTAATATGTACATATTTTTAAATACAGTGCTTAATATGGAGCCTATAGATGAATTACAGACCGGGCCAATGGGCCAGTGCTTTGAGGCCCTTGACTACCAGGGGCCCTGATCTGCAAGGTCATGCAGCCCATCAACTTTGAAAACAAATGTTTGTATATGCTTGAATATGTGGGCCCCTCTTATAGGATTCCCTCACAGGGCCCTGTGTCTATGAGGGCCCCCAGCCCTCTTATAGGACCCTTTTGCCTTCCTGTTTCTAATAAAAACATTTTAGCAACTCTTTAATCTTATAACGCCACCTGGTGAAAGTTTTCATGCTCTTCTGGAATTAGAAGACCTTGTAAAATAATTTCCAAAATAGCTACCTTCATATTTTGAAGGAGCGGGCGAGCGAATGCCAGACAGGTTTTCACTGAAGAGCCGAGAATACAGTTACGGTGCATTACAGTGGTAGGGATAGTGACGTTGCAAGGGGAACACAACGTCTACGTACAACAGTAACCATGATGTTCCCCTTCTGTCACTCACTCGACGTTGTGTCGATTGTAGTGACACATGGGGTCCCACTTAAAAAACGGCATGCACTAACCGGTGTTACGTGGCTGCAGAGCCAGGTTCAAGCAGGCTGTTGCGTGCTAGAAGCAGCTGGTTTGGCTGCACGTAACCCTCCCCAACACCCCCAATAAAAGGTGTCATATACCGCTCTTAGGTTCCCCGTACCCGTACGGAAACAGGCGACATGGCTTGCATGGGAGCCAGCCGGACAGCCACCGGCAGTCTTTTCTCTCTTTATGTTTCTCGTCATAGAGTTAAAGAGGATCTTAATGCTACAGATGAATCTGGGAAGGCGTCCTTTTCCGTTCCTATTCTTTCAGGGGGAAAAGGCCCTGCGGAGACCACGACCTGCCCAGACTGGGGGAGATAACGCGAATGTGGCGAATACGTAAGGGGGTTGTCAAGCCACCCGTGGACATGGTGCGGTGATAGATCCTGCCTAACAAGGGAGGAGTTGCTACAGACACGGCAACCGGGGGGCAGCGAGGACTGCCCAAGGGAGACGCGGGTCCTGCCAGCGGAGGGATCATACCACGGAAAATACGTCACAGGGGGTTGCCTGAAGGGGGAACTATGCCTGTGGAGCCCAAGCCCAGCACGGAGCACTCGACTCGTGGTGGGTCTGGCGGCAAATTCCTCCCCTGAATCTGCGGCTAGTGGGCTTGGGCGGAAGAGCATCTAGGAAGCGAGAGCTTGCTGGCTCACCTGGGAAAGAAGGCACACTGGATCAGCTTGGTGAAGGGTGCAAGGTGCAAGCGGAACCCCCGGTCGGTTGTTCCGTATTACCGAGTTCTACCGGCTCGGACCAGTCAAAACACGGGACAAGACCGACTCAACCCTGAGGTTGTAGAACCTAGCAAAGGTGTTGAGTGTTGCCCAGCCCGCTGCTTTTCAGATGCTCCACTCTCCGCTGAGCGAGACCTGTCGCAACAGCGCGTCCTCCATGGTGTTGCGGTCCCTCGGGATGTGAGTGCCGAGTTGGGACCTGAGTTGCGGCTGACTCCAAAGGAGGAGATGGTGGGCGAATTGTGACATGTGTTTCTTCACTAACGGGACGATCATACCGTGTGGGGCTTCGCAGTGGGGGCGAGCAGGTAATAATGGGTCGGGAGGCAGAAGCGCGTACTGAGGCTTGGGTGCTGAGAAAGATAGACTCAATGCACTAACCTTGCTCCGCGCACCCGGCAGGGGGGTGGTTAGAAACCGAGGAGGAGGTCCTTTAGGGATGTCAATCCGGAACTGGATTGTCGCGGGTCTGGAGGCAAGATGACTGTAAGACTTTGGTGCCGGGTTGCCATGAGAATGGCGTACGCCGACTAGATGACCCAGGAAGTGAGGAAATCACTCTTTTATTAACAATGTGGGTACCGCAACCGAAGGGAGTGCGGCAACGAAGACTAAGGAAAACAAGGGTTTTCCTCCCGACCCTCCACCAGGGGACAGAGTGGTCTTGGTACCAGCTCCGGAGAGAACATCTGACTTCCCAGATCTTCCGTCTCAGTCTCTGGTGAGATACTAAGCTGTAGACTTTGTAAACCGTAAACAAAATTTTTTCAACGGATATTGACGCTTATTCATTTTGCTCATTCTCATAGTATTGTATTTAAAGCGGATCTTTGAGGCCATGATTCATGACGATTGTCAGTTGAGGGCACTATTGTGCCACTGTTGAATTTAACAGCCACATGAACAAACAGTGCGGCTCTATTGCTCGGTTTTGGTCTCAAAATTATCTTTGGAGAGTGGGTTTTGGAATGAAGGGGAGTGACTAATTCAACAACTCAATCACATGAAGCTTCAGAATGCTAAAATCTCTTTCAGCACCTTTAAAGGGCTTGTGTGTAAATTTTGACTGCTGAAGTTTGAAATTACGTACATTCCAAAACAGACTTGTGGCTCATTTAAATATTCTGTCAATGTAATGTAGTCTAGGAGATTTGGCCCCGGGCCCTGGCTAGTCATAATCCGCCCCTGATGAATTCATAGTTACTAAATAGCGCTAATGCTGTATAACCCTATTTGATATAAATGCAACAAGACTGTGTTTGTTAAATGCACAGCAATGTCCTTCTATCGACATGTTTTGTTAACATTGTTACCATGCTGTTGCTCCTGTAATGGGACAGAGCGCTGGGTGCTCTCCAACAAACAAACCCATAACTCTTCATACAAAGACAAATGTCTTATTCAAAATCCAATTGGGGTCATAATTTATTTTAGAGCAAACAAAAGAAACCAAATGCCCATCAATGCATAATGGTGCTCTCATTTAATGTCGGCATTAGAGTTTATATCATGCCATATTTATCTAAGAATACAGTTACAATAAATTACTCATAGATACTTAAACGACTCTATTGAAAGACAATGCAGAGGTCTCTTTGAACAGCATAGTCAGGTAAATGTGAGAGCACAATGCCTTTGTACTACAGTAATTATGACTAGTGTGACACCTTTATTACATTAAAACAACAGTTTATATTTGAATACATTTTCATCCAGTGTTTTATAATTTTTTTTATTATTTGAGCAATTTATAAACTATTTAAAAAAGGCACGAAAAATGCAGTTCTAGCATGCTCTCCACTGAGAAACTTCCCTCAAATAATGTTCCCTGATTCTTCTTATAATGTCCTCAATGTTCCACCTCCAACTTTTGAGACAACAGTGCTGTTGGACAACAGGCAAGATATTCATTTGAGGTGAGAACAACCACAATCATACTCAAATGTTCATGATAACATTGAGTGTTCATTTTACACATATTACATGTTTTTATAATTAATTACCATTGTTGGATGCATTCTGGGTGTAGTCTGATTACAAAGTAATTGTAAGGCCAATAGAAATTAATATGTACAGTATGACTTGCATGCAGTGCCCCGTATTTTAGAGTCTCACACCCAAACTGCTGAGAATGTTTCACAAACCGAGAGAGATTGACCTGAAACACACCTTTCGCATGAGTTGTGTGAGATATTGGCTGTTAAACGTTACACAGACACAACACCTGACAAAATCAGCCGGGAGAAAGATCAGTGACAATCAGGGCATGTTTTCTTGTAATCAAATTACAGTAACTGACTTTTAATAGAAGTAATTAATTTTAAGTACATTACTTGGGTTATAAATATTTGTGTTATGTGTAATACAATTAAAATGTGAATTAATATTTTCATATGTTTGTCTGTTTGCGTTTCTGTCACAGCTGAGGGACTGGCCAACAGAAAGGGGACTTGATACATAATTTGGGATTCACCATATGCTTGAGGAAACATTTAAATTAATGTCCGAATTAAATACTCTTGTCCAAATAATGTGCAAATGTGAGATAAAGGGATGAGACTTAACTTCTCCGGTTAATGTGATAGAAAGGCTTTGCAATGGTGAAATATGGGCAAGGACTTCCTGTTCAATAGAAAACCAGGGAGGGGCTCTCTCATTATTATGAGACCGAACGCATAATAATAAAAAAAAATCTTGGGTAGGCCTAGCCCACCTTTGTCAATCGGCCTATGTAATTTGTTGAAATGTAGTCTGGGACGTTTACCATTCCAAATGAAGGACTTTGCTATGTTATCAAATTGCTTGAAATAATAAAGGGGGACATCTACAGGGAGTGACTGTAGCAGGTAGTTGAATTTTGGAATACAGTTCATTTTAATAACCTTAACCTTCCCAATCATCGATAAATGTAATGAACCCAACCTTTCCACATTGCTCAACAAACTATTTATTAAAGGGTCAAAATTAACTAAATCAGACAAATTTGCTGGAAATAAAATACCAAAATACTTAATGCCCTATTTGGGCCACTGGAAGGCACCCGCCTGGAAGGCCGTTACTGGACAGTACGCTGACAGAGCCAAAGCTTTGGATTTAAACCAATCGACTTTGTATCCTGACAACTTGGAAAAGGAATGAATAATTCTGTGGAGGCAAGGAATAGATCTAGTAGGGTCAGAGACAAATAATAAAATATCATCTGTGTAAAGCAGAAGCTTATGTGCCACACCTCCCGCCATCACCCCTGGAAAATCATCTTCCTTTCTTGTCGTGGCTGCTAATGGTTCCAGGGCAAGACAGAACAATAATGGGGAAAGAGGGCAACCCTGCAGAGTGCCCCTATTCAGAGTAAAATAATCTGAAATTAATCCATTTGTTTGTTCCACTGCTTCAAGGTAAATGAATCCAACCAATAAATGTACTCCAGAACCCATACATTTCCAAATTTTTTAAAAGATAATCCCATTCTACCATATCAAATGCCTTTTCGGCATCAAGTGAGATGGCAGCGACCAGAGTCTGATCATTCGATACTGACCTCATGATATTGATGAAACGCCTAATGTTATCAGAAGAGCTACGGCCCAGAATAAACCCCACCTGATCTATATGTATAAGAGATGTCATAAATTTACTTAACCGGTTAGCCAAAATGTTTGACAAAATATTTACATCCAGCTGGATCAGGGAAAGTGGACAGTAACTTTTACACTCGCTTGACTCTTTGTCCTTTTTAAGAATCAGACTGATCCGGGCTTGTGTCATGGTTGGGGGAAGATTTCCATTCTTTGATTCTGTCAATTTAGGGGGTTTCCACAAATTTTCTAATATCTTTATCAGTAGACGAAGATGTAGAACTATAGAGATCAAGATAAAACTCTTTAAAGGCATTATTAATATAAATGGCTGAGGTAAAAATTTCATCACCAGCAGATTTTACTGAGGGAATGGTAGAAAAAGACTCTCTCTGCTTTATATATCTAGTCAAAACTTCCCTGCTTTGTCACCCATCTCAAAGTATGACTGTCTTGCCATGAACAACCAAAACTTTTCAATCAGGTCAATTCTCTGAGGCCATCAGATGACATTCGGTGCTTCAGCTCTGCCTCGCCACTTTTAATATTCCCTTCCAACTTCACGAGTTCTCGTGCTTTGTATTTTTTGGTAAGTGAGGCATTACTGTATGATCTGACACTTAAGTGCCTCCAAAGCCACGTTCACAGAGGATACAAAGGATCACTTGGTCTACATATAAACACTGATTTCAGTCTTTAAAATTTTGCAACAGGGATACATTAAAGCACCAACTATATACATTGGCAACATCTCTAAATTCACCAGGACGTGATCTGAGACTAAGATGTTTCCAATTGAGCAATCAACAACAGATGAAATGAGGGACTTAATTATAAAAAAAATTCTAGAATAAATCTTATGGACTGATGAAAAAAATGTATAGTCTCTACCAGATTTCTTCAGAAGTCTCCAAATATCTGTAAGACCAAGATTTTTACACATCCTGTGAAGCGTCAATGTTGCTCTAAGAGGCTTGCACACTTTTGGTTCACTATGATCAAGGACTGACTCCATCAAAAGATTAAAGTCTTCTCCCAAAATTATATCATGAGGGGAGCCAGCAGCTTGCAACATCCCTTCAAGATCAATAAAAAAAGCCCTGATCATCATTAGGTGTGTAATTATTAGCCAAAACCAATCTTTGCCCCTGAAAAATATAATAATTCTCCCTAATTTATCTTTAATCTGTTTGAGAGATTTTAATTGCAGATGTTTATATATCAGTATAATGACTCCCCTGCTCTTACTTGAGCCAGCACTAAAGAAAAAATGTCCACCCCATATCTTCCCAATTTTTTCAGCTTCCTGCCGAGAAAGGTGCATTTCTTGAAGAAACATTATATCATATTTCTTATGCTTAAGAAAATAAATAACCTTCCTTCTTTTTATGGGGAGCCCCAACCCATTCACATTCCATATGGAGAAAGATAAACCACTCATACTTACATTTGATATTTTGATATAATAGCCTAAATATATTTTTAGATTATACAGACCACATTCCAACATTAGTGCAACAATAAAACTCTGAACTCCATAATTACACATTAATGATACCTCAAATCAAGAGGTGTGATGTTAAAGATTTACAGTGTTCACCTTGCAGCTTATCTGTTAAGATAATTGGCTCGCATTCTCCATGGTGGTCTCTTTGCAGTGCTATCAGTGTTTTCTCACTGAAACCCTCCTTCTCCCCATCATGACATGTCTACCTCTGCTCCAGGGGGATTTTTTATTTATCTTATATTGTGCAGCAGCATGTCTTACATGCTCAGCACAGCTTGTCTGTGTATCTTCATACTTGATCTGCTGCAGCGTAACAGATCTATATGGCAAAGACCAAACCTACTAACTTGTCATATCCATTATAATACTTTAAAATATATTCTGAAAGTTGTCATGACAAAGGAAATGTATCATTCTCTGTCTTTGGAGCTATTTAGGGGATATAAACTATGTGCTTCTGGTGCGGATACCTGATCTAGTGTTCATGCCATGTCTTTTTGGGTACCTTGTCTTCATGGTGGTGTTCAAGTGGATTGCGTTCGGACCTGAGGATTCTGGCCATGCTGCCAGCATCCTCATCCACTTCACTGACATATTCTTGTTTGCTCAGAACCCAGACAATCCACCACTTTATCTGGGACAGGTGAGAGACTAATTCTTTATACTGGTTCTTTTACCATTTTTATAATTTATTAAATATTACTGCGATTGCTCATGCATACATTCCCTATATGTAGATGATATGTAGATTGTGTTTGGCACTGCTCTCAGTTCCGGTGCTATTACTAGGAAAACCTCTACACCTCTACTTCAAACACAGGAGGAACTTGAGAACGGTCAGATTATGGAAGCCCCAGTAAGGAAGAAGAATGATTTCATACCTGAATGAACACTCAAGACACTATAAAATAAGATGCATCACTAAAGCTAATATAAATGCATCACACTGGGAAAATGACTTCTTGAGGCACTATTTGGAACTTTAGTTCCTGCAAGAAATCTAAAGATTGTCAATGGTTACTTCAGCAACCCCATTTTAAGTTAAACATTTTGAAGTTCTTGAGCAGGGACTGAAAGCGAAAAGGAACAAAATATTTGCAGAACATAACCGAAAACTGGTGAAAATTAATTTAAATTGTTCCGGAGTGAAAATTTCTCTGCATTTTTAAATGTTGATAACCGGATAATAACTGGTTCATTTTGTTCCAATAATTGTTTTCATGAAAACAAAGTCTAAATGTATTATTACAGTAAATGTTCAAAATTACATCACTTCTTGTTGCCAAAAAAAAAATAGGCTTCTCTCTTTTGAGTTGAACATGACAACCGTGCTTTGATTCTGAAGGAAACCGCTGTATCATACATTTCTTTGCCTTAATGCACATTGTAGATGTAGCCTCTGTGAAATGCTGAAGAACTTTTAGGCAACTATTAATTAATGAATACATGAATTACTGCATATACATGCACGATTAATCCAGATAAAAGGAACTATATTGAGGTAAAAATAAAATTTCTAAGTTGCTTCCAAGTCGTCACTGAATTGTTACATATGACGTATTGATACAGATTAGATGCTGCCGGGCTCTGACCGAAAAGCAGATCTGTTATTAAAAAAAAATATTAAAATAAAATAATTCAGCCCACATATGATTACATGTAGTCCAAATACACCCAAGCAGTGAGGGCCAGATGTATTTTTGGTGATATATTTAATATTAAGAATGCATTTATTAAAAACACTGCTTCACTGGAACACAAGGTTTGGTGAATTTTCACATATGGTTAGTTAAGTTAGTTCTGGTATTGAGATAAATAATTGCATTTAATCCTACTTTCGCACAGTGAAGGCCCCATTTTTGAAAAAGGAACAGGAACCCATGTGTAAAATGTGGGCAGTTTTCTGTATATTACTGGATAATTTGAGTTTCAGAATGAATAGTTTCTACAGCTTAGAGTCAACAAATGGGAGGAAGTTTACAGAAACCCAAGTATACTTTTTATAGTTTCAAATGATCAAGGAAATAGTGATTTCCCATGATATGACTTCTTTTTATGGTTAAAATGTTATTTTTGTCTCAGGTGTTTGTTTTACAAACTGTAAAAAAAAACAAACAAAAAAAATACTAATGCAATGTTTTTTTGTAACTGTACTTGAGAATATTTATATGAACATTTTTTTTTTTTTTTTAGAAGAATATCTCAGCTTTTTAGGTCCATGCAAGTGAATGGTGACCAGAACTTTGAAGGTCTAAAACCACATAGGTAATCATATAAGTAATTCATATAGCTATACTGGTTAAAGCCATATCTTCATAAGTGATATGATTGAGAATCAGAGCAATATTTAAGTCCTTTTTACCATCAACCTCCACTTCCACATTCTTCTTTTGTTTTTGGCGATTCACATTCTTCATGCATCGCCTACTAATGAATGGTCAGGGAGGAGAATTTATAGTAAAAAGGACTTAAATATTGATCCGTTTCTCACACACACATCACTTCTGAAAATATGTATTTAACTACTGGAGTCGTATGGCTAACTTTAATGGTGCCTTTATGTGCTTTTTGAAACTTTCAAATATTGCTACCTATTCACTTGCATTGTATGGACCCACAGAGCTGAAATATTCTTCTAAAATCTTCGTTTGTGCTTTGCAGAAGAAAGACGTACACATCTGGGATCCATAAGGGTGATTAAATGATGAGAGAATTTCCTTTTTAGGTGAACTATCTCTTTAAGGCTGTTTTTTTTTTCATGCATATGGAATAGATATCTGTATTCATCATTTAAATTCATTTCACTTGAATGAATTACCCATTTTAGTTAACCCCTATAATAAAGTATTTATAGAAATGTCATTTTGACATGGCAAATTCCTTTTTTAAAGCATGTTAAAGCATAATATTTCATATCATGTATGGTGAAATATTACAGATCAGTAAAAATTACGTCCGTCTCAGGTAGCACAATAAACCCCCAAAATGAACATGCTCAGATGTAGTTGTGTATTTTACGAAAGAAACTTTAGTAATAACAACAACAACATAGACACAAGCAGTCAAACATCTTGGATATTTACTTTCAACATTTTTTTATTTTCTGATTTTTTTAATGAAAAACGAAACAAAATGAACAATATTTTCTAAAAGTCTTCAGAAAATAATTGCTATTGTGTTGCTACAAGTTGCATTGAAGTAACAGCTTTCCAATGGTAAATAAACAACTTAGCCTAACTGTGTACAACAACCCTTTCAAAAAGTTTAAACAGGACAGGAGAATGAAGGTAAATCAGGAATATGGGATGAGAGCAAGCAAAAGTACAAACAAAGAAAAGTAAAGAGTAAAACCTGTTATTGTGGTGTAATATGTAGTGTCCACAAAAATACAGGCAGCAAGACCTTCAAAAAGGTTGAACTACCAAGATTTGTGTTCGGACCCAAAGAAAGTGTGAGTGAAAGAGAGCATGTGGATCAGTAGGCTGTATGATTAAAATTTCTTCTCTAATGGCACATAAAAAAGTGCTTGCCACTTCATTCTTTGTTGACAGATGAGAACTAGAAAGATGTGCATAATTTTCTTCATCAATCATAATCCTGCTTTACAGCTTATCATTGACACAGACTTCTCTGCGGCATTAGGCCCAAGGTAAAATGTCAGTGGCCACAATCTCTGATCAAATCTTCAAATCCAACTTGGTCTGAATTTTAAAATTACATTTCAAACTCACTCACATAAGTCTTAGATTCTTCTGAAGAAGTCACTTTTGATGAGACCAAATGCCCAGAGCCACACACTGGATGTGTCTGGATCTGTCACATGGGATGAGGGAGAAAAAAATCCACCACTTGTATCTCATGATAAAGACAGCAGAAAAGAACATAACTCATTTCAGACTGTTTTTACCCTTTTAGAACAACACTCATATCCTTCCGACTTGGTCTTCAGCCTCATCCTCCCATTTGTGCACCTGTGAGCTCACTAAGCAGAGCTGTGCAGAGACTGTAAGTGTGCACATTACGATATTCTCTGAATGAGTCTGTCCTCAGTCAGACAAAAGACGGTGCAATAGGACAGGTCAGATATAAAGTTTTCACAGCCATGTCGAGTCACATTCTTACAGCCTCGCAGATCCAACATAGTGAGGGCTGATAATCGCTTCATATAGGATAGACAAGCATCCGTCAACTTATTACAACCTAAAGAGGAAAAAACAGTGAAATAAGTAAGAAGTCTTTTATAAACATTCAAAACACTTGTCAATCAGCAAAATGAAATCTGGGAGTGGCCAACTTTTTTTTTTTTGCCAATCAGAAATGCTGTTGGATTGGGAATCATTTTGCACTTTGGGGTTGACTGACATGTCTTTGGAGGGTAGGTTTTGGAGATGAGGTGTGGCCTAAATCTGTGGCTTAGGCTGCATCCAAAATCATCTTAGTCACGCTGCCCTATCAGTCAATGACTCAACAGACAGCTTTTGCGGTGCACTAAAGGTAACATGTCTATTTAATACAGTCCACCCGAACCACATGATCTATAAAAAATGATCTATAACAAAATCAAGAGAGTTTTGGCAATAACCAAGTGTATATTTAATAACTACAATGCTACTTTCTCACTATAAATGGAATAAAAATTTGGAAAAATTGAATAAAAACTTACATTTATACAAAATTTGGCGATCAACTGCTGCTTTGACAACCATTTTTTTTCGTCAGCTTAACTGCTATGGATACGCACGCATATGATTGTGGGATTTCATAGGCAGTGAAAAATCTATGCTGCCTACAAAACTCAATCAGATAAAGGATTCTTAGTAGATGGGATGTGACATGAACTTTGGATTCAGACATGCCTTGATCCCTTCCTACCTTCTTATATATTTCTTATATATCCTCAGGAGGCAGCATTTTTCTGGTCAAGCAGCCCTAGTCAGGTGGAAGTCACCAAAATGGCTGATGGCTGCAAAATGGTAATTTTTTATCATACTATAAATCGCTACAAAAAATGATCTGCCTATTAATCGGTTATCTGCCTTTTCCACCACCTTATTTATCGGCAATATCCACTATCTGTCAACCTCTAATCTGTAATCTCTGCATTGTACACAAGATAAGCCAATCTATGGATGAAAAAACCAAGGGTACCTGCAAGATTGAGTTGTCTAAGTGTGTTGCGAGTGTTGCAGCCAGAGGCCGTGAGCAGGTTAATGGACTGGTCTGTGATCCCCTGGCAGTGTGACAAATCTAAGCTCCGCAGTGAAGGCATATGTCTGACGATCAACTTCAGGGTAGAGTCACTTAGATCCAAACCAGACAAGCGTAAGGTGAGCAAACCTCTCATCCGACTACGACTTTCACTGCCTGTATGACAGGAGAACATAGAAGTGAGAGTAGAAGAGAGTGAATGGGTTACTTTAGCTTACAAAGTACACACAGTCTCAGAAATGGTACTAATTATGAGCGCCTCACCTGGCAGCATGATAAGGTCTTTTATTTGTGAATCTTTGACGCCCACAGCCCAACAAAGGTCAAGTGTTCGCAAACCCGGACAAATCTGCGAACTTAGCGTGGACACGCATAATGAAGAGCAACCTGACATTAAAAGATCTTTCAGACCTGTAAGAAACATGAGACTTGTAAGCTTTTCAAATACAAAAATCACCTTGTTGCTGCTGGGTTTTGTCTTTTTAGAGCATTCCATACATGAAATCAAGTCTGTTTAGGGCTGTATAAGACAGAGACGTGGTTAAACCATACTTGGAAGGTGATGGATGAGCCAGGCAATCTGTTTCTTTGATACAGGTGTCCAGGAGAGGTTGAGTATCACTGGTTGTCGTTTAATGATGGCTGATACAGCCTGAGCACTTAGTGACCGACAGCGGCTCAGATCTATCCGTGTCCACAAGCGCTTATCACAACACCTACAGCAAAAGAGAACCAAAAAAGTTACTGAATTAGCAAATCAACCAACATCCAAGTTTTCAAAGAGTAGAACAAACACAAAGTATGAAAACACTAACATCCAGTTACAGAAATCACTTTTAAACAAGCACTTTTTTAGCATCAGTGTTGGTTAGAGTGCTGGTAGATTATGGTGCTAGCAACACCAAGATCATGGGTTCGATTACCAGGAAACAAATTGATAAACTGCAGCATTGTTTATCAGTTGGGTTGCTAAGAGACATCTCTGGTAACCGTCAAACCCATGCTAAGCTAACAGTAGCATTGCAGTTTGTTTTCCTTATATGTCATCTTCTGAATATCAGGCAATGGAATGCATTTATTGTCGGAGATACAGTTGAAGTCAGAAATTTACATAAACCTTAGCCAAAAACATTTAAACTTTTCACAATTCCTGACATTTAATCGTAGAAAACATTCCCTGTCTTAGGTCAGTTATTATCACTATATTTTAAGAATGTGAAATGTCAAAATAATAGTAGAGATAATAATGATTTATTTCATCACATTCCCAGTGGGTCAGAAGTTTACATACACACTGTTAGTACTTGGTAGCATTGTCTTTAAATTGTTTAACTTGGGTCAAACTTTTTTGGTAGCCTTCCACACGCTTCTCACAATGTTACTGGAATTTTTGCCCATTCATCCAGACATAACTGGTGTAACGGAGTCAGGTTTGTAGACCACCTTGCTCACACATGCTTTTCAGTTCTGCCCACAAATGTTCTATCGAATTGAGGTCAGGGTTTTGTGATGGCCACTCCACTACCTTGACTTTGTTGTCCTTAAGCCATTTTGCCACAACTTTGGAGGTAAGCTTGTGGTCATTGTCCATTTGGAAGAACCATTTACGACCAGCCTTAACTTCCTGGCTGAGGTCTTGAGATGTTGCTTCAATATATATGGAGTGGTGGTGATGTAGTGGTCTAAACCACATAACTGGTAATCTGGTAATCAGAAGGACACTGGTTCGAGCCCCACAGACACCACCACGCTCTGTAAGTCGCTTTGGATAAAAGCATCTGCCAAATGCATAAATGTAAACGTAAATGTAAATATCAACATCATTTTCCTTCCTCATGATGCCATCTATTTTGTGAAGTGCACCAGTCCCATCTGCAGCAAAGCGCCATCCCACCACATACTGCTGCCACCCCATGCTTCACAGTTGGGTCAGTAAGGTCTTTGTCCCCATGTGCACTTGGAAACTGTAGTTTGACATTATGGCAGTTTTGGAGCAGTGGCTTCTTCCTTGCTGAGCAGCCTTTCGGGTTATTTCGAAATAGGACTCATTTTACTGTGGATATAGATACTCGTCTACACAACGTCCTTTGCTGTGGTTCTGGGATTGATTTGCACTTTTTGCACCAAACTACATTCATCTCTAGGATACAACTTGTCTCCCAAGGATGAACCAGAGGTCCAGTTTCTTTTCCTGAGGTCTTGGCTGATTTCTTTTGATTTTCCCATGATGTCAAGCAAAGAGGCACCGAGTTTGAAGGCAGGCCTTAAAATACATCCCCAGGCACACCTCCAATCCAGTACACCTCCTTTCAGAAGCTAATCGGCTAATTGTCTTAAAGGCTTGACATAATTTTCTGGAATTTTCCAAGTTGATTAAAGGCACAGTTAACTTGGTGTATGTAAACATCTGACCCATCCTCGGCTCCATTGCTGCTTTCTGTAGATTAAAAATGTAGCATTTTGTGATGCTACTGCACTACTCGTTGGAAAATGTAGCTTGTTACTGGAAAAGTGACACTTCAGTGAATATAGTTGAATGACTTTCACACTACTGAAAAATGTAGTCAAGTAGCATCATTACTTTTAGATAACTACTCCTCAACACTGATTAGCATTGCAGAGTTATATGGGTTCCTGTAGCTCAACTGGTAGAGCATGGTAGTAGCAATGACAAGATCATGGGTTTCATTACCAGGAAACACAAACTTATAAATCTATACCCAGAATGCACTAAGTCACTTAGTCTTAAAGCATCTGCGAAATGCATAAATGTAAATGTTGAAGTCAATAAACTCAAAATGACATCATCCGTTAAGAAAGTGAACTCAGCAAGTTAATGTCACTTTTGTATTATTATTATTATTATCATCTTTAATAATAAATATCAGCATATAAACCCTAAAGCCTTGCTCACATTGTCAGTGACTTTAATGCTAGTCTCTGTAATAGGGATGCACCCATATTCCGATATTGGAAATCTCAATAACAGCTGATACCAGTGTTGTTTTTTTTTGCATAATCAGTTAAGAATAACTTTACATTATTGTGTGGATCTAATTGGGTGTGCTCTATAATATGTAAAGAAACACAAACCTCAAACTATATATTATTTCAATATAAAGGTATATCTTATTAAGAAAAACTTTGTTAACAAGTCTACTGGATAATGTAGCAGCAAAATTAACAGTAATTCCAGTAGAAGACATCGGTAGAAAAGCCGTTTGTTTTGTTTTTTATTTGCAATTTGTTTTCAGCTTTTATATGAACTTTAAAGGATTCAGATTCAGATCTCTTTTTTGTTCAATTTAGTTGTTAGATATCAGCTCACTTTTCATTCACAGTTATTTTTGGGAACCCATTCAACTTAAATATTATTATAATTTGTAAACAAATTATAATATTAAAAATAATATATCATAATAGTAATATATAGAAATATATCTCAATTGTGCACTTTTATCATGGATCCACTCTCTCTCTCTTTCACCCTCACTGCCGACACAGCACTCACTCAGGAGTTCACACACCTGCATATCATTAGTGGCTAATCAAGGACAGCATATATATACCCCTGCATTCACACACATTCTTTGTCTGTTCTCATCGATATTATCTCTTAGACTCCAGAACTTTCTATTAGGTCAAACATACCTGTGTCTTCATTATTGCCTGCAAATATCATAAGACTATTGTGAGTTATCGCTTTCATCGTGTCTATACCATATCTGAATATTACTCACCTGCTGTTTGCCACTTTGCTCAACTGGATTTACTCACATGATGTTTACATCACTGTTTCAATCATCTATTCAATAAGCCCTGCTACGGAGTTCAAATGGTTGCCTCCGTGATTCTCTCCGTGACACCTTTACATATTAAACCTGCACGCAAAGCTGTGAAGGCTAAAAGTAGGTACGCACAGGTGTAAACAGAGCAGCGCCATTCACTGATGTGCCGGAGCTGCAGGTGCATTTTATATATTTACTTATAAAACACAGCCTTTTGTGATTCACAGAGCTATTGCACATCTTCAAGTGGCTTTGAATAAAATGCATGAGTCATATGAATTACTTTGTGTTTTCATGGTTCATTTATGTAATTTTTTGAGCTTGACAGTAACGAATATGACTAAAACACAGTATCTGATTTGGATCGGGCTTGTCGTACCGATACCCATTCCGTTTAAAAATGTCAGTATCGGAGCTGATACCAATCCACATATTGGATCGTGCATCCCTACTCCGTTACTAGTAGGCGTTTCCTATTGCTCCCGCTCTAATGTTATTGGTAAGCAACACAACTGGCCATTGCTGTAGAAAATACAGTTCTACACTGGGTCTAAACATTTTGTGATTGGATCACAAAAAACACATATGTAGTCAAAAACGCATGTGAGGTGTAAACGCTAATCCGTCCTGTAAGCATCCCGGCAGCAGTGAAGCGCCACCCCTCACCTGTCAATTAACCACTGCACTAAAACAAGACTTTAAACTTTGCAGGTTATGATCAGCTTTAAAAAAAAAAAAATAACCACCCGATCGTACAAAAAAATAAAGCGGATACATACACAATCATGAGAGATTCACAGATCTTATTCAGTGTGTCTGATATCAACACAGATGGGAAGCACCAACACCTGAAGCTCCTTTAATACAGGTAATACATTAACATAATGGATAATTCTGCTTGACATTTTGTGTTTGTGCTTAGATTAAATTTCAACCGCATCTGGGAGAAAATAACTTTTTTTTGCGCTTTCTTTGTGTTTTCCGACTTTGTTACACTTTAACATCATGCGGTTACACACTGACCTAGTGGCTGGTGATCAGATCATCCGAGACGCATCATATACCAGGTGGAAACAGGGTCTAAGATATCAGTCATTTTATCCTGACATGGTATTCCATGCATCATTTTATTATTATTATATTCAGGTATATGTTTAAAGACAAATGATACAAAAAAGTAAAATCGATGATAAATTTCAACCATCTTCTACCTTGCTAGCACTTGACTCCAGTCTCTCAAACAAGATGTATGAGGTGAGCTACGCGGTCTTCACTTCTATTAGTTGTCACTGCATGACATCGCTCCACATTTTCATGAAGTTAAACTTCTCAACTTTGTTGCGTCTCTTAACACATCCACATCCTATCACAAATATTCACTCATGTCTCTGGAAGTCGCCAGCTCTCATTGAAAATGAAATGGTCTCCAGTTGCTCTGTGGCTGAGTCGCTGAATTTGTGAATGGGGCTTAATAAGCACCCTGAAATTATCAAACCCTTGACCAAAAGGCTATTAAGATCAAATTAAACTGTAAAACGGTTAACTCTAAATTTTCTAAAGACAGTTATATCCTAACATTTATTAAAATGTATTAATTTCCCTTAAGATAGCACAATGAAATGTATTTTTTTACAATTAGAGAAATGATTTGCCTGATAGAATGTTTTAAAATTGATACATCATAAATTTTCCTTGATTAAGGCAGTTGATCTGCCGATAAGCTATAGCTGGGTTTTGATAAAGCTTTCCTGATTCGATTCAATTCCGATTAGCAAGCTCTCAATTCGATTCTGATTAAAGTCTATATATATATATATATATCTATTCATATGTTATTTTAGAATTTTCCTTTTGCTTACATATGAAAGAAATTCTCTCCCAACTAATTCTGTTAATTATGCAGGGGACCTTCTAACTAGGAACATTATGAAAACATTAATTGTATTTTAATAGTCTTTCATCATTTTGGATTTTAAAAGAAAATGTACAAATACATGTATTCAATGAATAAATATGATATTTAATATGTAATTTTTTGTTACATGATTATCGTTTAATTGAATAATGTGTACTATTTACAAGTATTTACATTGATTTGCTAAACGTGCTAAAAAACGGTACTGTCTCCAAGATTTTTTTAAGTCTTTTTTTTTTCTCTCTTTAAATTAACACATTTTAACAAGAGAGACTCAAACGGCTTTATCTTGGGCTGATTTGGACCAAAAACCTAATTGAGATTATAAAATAAAATAAAAATAAGAGATTTGAACTATGATAAGATATACATAAAACAAAAGTGTGCTATTCCTTTTAACCCAAATCAAACCATGTTTTGCCCATGCTTTGCGGTCAGGGAGGGTGGTCACACTTGAGCAAACAGCTTGCACGTGCCATGCGCTGCTCTACGGAGCTCTGTTCTGAGCACACGTGAGGTGATACTGTCTGTGCTCCCTCCACGAATCTCATCTCATGCACAGAATAATGGATGTGTTGCATTCAACTGTAGTTACAGCACTCTAAATTCACTTTAACTGGCCTCTACAAGTTACTATACAATTACAAATCTAAAATCTTACACCAGGTTGTTTTGTGGACAGAAGCTGAGATAAGAGCATTTTACCCTATTGGAATTCATAGGCAATGATGCATACAAATTACGAAATTATTAGAGAAATATTACTTATAATATTAATTAAATAATAATAATAGGGTTGTTGTTATTAGTTATTACATTTGTAATTAGGGCTCAACATTAAGGCTTGTTTTTTTATTTTGGCCAGACAAATAAACTAATTGAAACAAAATAACCAGCTATATTTGTGATATTGTCTAGGCCTGTGCCAAATATTACAAAGTTAATATTCTTAATAATAATCCAGAGTGCATAACAGTATAATTCGCTAGTGTTGAACATGCATGTGTTTTGAGAACGCTCGTGGTGATACGTATAGGTGCATGGATGGTCAAATACATAAAAAAATTCCACCAAAATGCCGTCTTGGTGAGGTATTCATGTAAACCTGCGAGTTGTGTCTAAAGTGAACGTAAACAGCGGGTGGGAAAGCGGATTTGTATCAAACTATCAGACTTGTAAGTGTAAATGTAAACTAATAGACCTGCTGCTGTCTAGTGTTATATTACTCAAACAACCATAACAAGAAAAAGAGAAAACACTCACTGTTCTTGACTGGATTTAGTAGCTTTAAGAAGTATTTTAATAATACAGTGAAGACCAGAAGTACAATTGCATTTCATTCTGAATGTTTACTTGAATACTTGAAACTGCTGTTAAAAGCACGGTTTTCTTAATTTGTATTTTTTGTTCTATCATTTTGAATCCATTTGGATTCATTGCCTTTTACTTTATTTCAAATGGATCACTAGTCTTGAATAAATACTTGAGAACTTGAAACAATTCTTACATGGTTAACAAATTAGTGTTATTATTTGTTGTGGTATTGAAGCTGATATCAAGTGTCATCAAATTAAAATGACATTTCCCCCGCTGAAAGAGCGGAATCCTTTAGGAAACACTGGCATACAGTAAAAGATCGATCTTGGGATTTTAAGAATCTATATCGAGATTGTTTTAATGATGCATCGGAAAATCTACATTTTTACCCAACCTACGAGCGTTGGCCCAATAAAATGCTTTACACTACTTGAGGTTGACATTTTTTCCTTATTTTGATAAACTGACCTGGATATTTTCTGGCCAGTTTATATAAAAATATAGTTTATTTGATAAAAAGGATCTGTCTATGCTTTAACTTTGATGAACTTTTCTTACAAGTTGGCACTTACCATTTATACCAAGCTTTGCAGACTCTCATACACACAGCCAAGTCTGTCCGGCACAAGTACCGGAACACTGACACCCAAATATCCTTTTCACAGCCTCGCTCGTTTCCTACGTCACGGAATGAGGGATGAGAGAGGAGGGAGGGAGGAGAGCAAGTGGTGATGGCAGGAGGTGGTGGAGAAACAGATAAACGAGAAGATATTGAGGAAGGTGATGCCGTGTCTCTCTCTCGACCGTCATGACTGGGGTTTCGCCTCGAGAGTCGACCTTTGGACTGAGAAAGGCCATTACCAGCAGGTGTCGAGATGCTGCTGTTTTTGAGTCGATTCCTGGGCAGTGACTTGCGCTGAATGAAGCCAGGAGTGCTGGGTGTGCGTGTAGACACAGCAGCCTCCAGTTTGGGCACAATGGAGCCAGGGTCACGTTTGGCTTTTGGGGGGCGCTGGAGTGTCACAGTCAGGTAAGAGTCATTGAGCAGGTCATCATTCAAGTCTGAGACAAGTAAGACAGGTGGGTCGGTATCAGAGTTTGACTGGTTCTCCCCATCATCATCTTCCTCTCCATCATCTAAGTCTTCCATCTCCTCGTCCTCCCCATCAATGTCCTGTTCCTCGCTATCTTCGTCATCATCTTCATCGTAGTAGTTTTCGCCTCTACGTCTTCGTCTTCGAGAACGATGCTCCTTATCTAACCTTCCCAGATGCCTCTCCTCATCACTGTCATCCTCATCCACCTCCTCATCATGTTCTTCATCATCATCATCATCATCATCATCATCATCTTCGTCCTCTGTTTCATAGCGTTGTCGTTTCATTTGAGTTCCTCCTCTTAACCTAACCCGACCCCCTCTCTCGGCCCTTGCCCCAAGTCCCCGTCTCATTTTCAGTGAACTTGTTGCCAAGCTGCCTCCCCCTCTTTGTCTAGAGCTCCTCCAAACACCTCGCCTACCAGCTCCATAGCCTCGGCGGGATGAAGAGACCCCACCCCTTGAGTGGATCGCCTTCTTCCCATTATCTCCATCCTCATCATCACTGCCGGAATCATCATCAGGGTCCATTCCATGCCGCCGGTAGATCTTAGCCACTCGAGGATCAAGAGATGAGGACTTACGTTTCTGAAAGAGAGGAGAATCCTTAAGCTGGGAGTCATTTTACAGGATAAAATGTTGTTTTTGTTGCAGGGGCACCTAGGGGTTAAATTGGGATTTCTGAAGAGGGGGAACCCTAAAGAACTGCCCCAATTGATCAATTTGTTTGCTCTTTCACTTTTGTGTGGAGTCAGTGAGGACAACATAATAGAAAGACATCAAGACAGACCCAAATGTATTTCCTTCACAAAAAGAATATGTACACAAATTTAATACATGTGTTTTCACTCCTTCCGATTTTATCTGTAAAACAGAGATCAAAGAACACATCTTAATATGAGCTTGAAAGAACAGTGAATAACACACAAGGATCACTGAATGAAATCACTCAAGCTTGCTTGATTTAGAAGGCCTCAGTCAGTCCGAGCAGTGATGGGGCACGATGATGATGATGAAACAGAGCAGGGTGGGCCAAAGAGAGAGAGAGAGAGGCAGACAAAACAAGAGGAATGAAACGAGGGATTTAGTGCAAGAGGACGAGGACAAAAGCACAAGGAACAAGGTTCCCTCTAATTTTGTTTGTTTCTGAGCAAAATGCACATGATTTCAGACAGATTCTGTTCCATACTTAAAAATCTACGGACATTCGGATAGACTCCAGTACAATGCCTATACATGTAGCTCAGATTCAAGAAATCTCTAGCTTTTTCCCCAATACATTTCTGAGTCTATCTTCAGTGTTTTTTCCTTTGCAGATTAGAGGGAACACTGAGGGAAAGTGAGATGCAAGAGAGAAACAGAGGAGAAGACAAAGGAAGAGCGGATGTGCTTGCAGCTGCAGTGGCGTGAGCAAGGCGGTGCCTCTCACCCTCTTCCGTAGCCGCTGCTCAGGGGCTGCTGCCCGTTTTGGGAGCGACCCATGGGAGAGAGAAGAGGGGGGCTGCCCGACCCCGTGCCATTCCCTGCCCTCGCCCCCTCGCCCCCCTGACCCATCCTGTGCCATGATGTCATCACCGCTGTCTGACGACTGGCACACAGGAAAACAAGCATTACTGTTGCACATGCAGACCAGCGTGTTTACGAAACGGTAAGCTCTCAACTTGCATCTTTTTCCTTGATGTGAGTGTTGGAATGAGTGTACGTATGCAGGCCTGCAAAAGCTAGCATTAGAACAAAAGCTCAACGCTTCCTTGATTTGAAAGGCCTGAATTTTTGTTCAAGCAAGAGGGGCAGAAACCCTCTCTTGAAAAACTTTTAAATTGTGTGTGTGTGTCCACGTGTAAGTATTTGTGCTACCTCAGATTCTGTGTCTTTTCCAAAAACACATTTGGGACACTCCCAGCAGCTAGGCAGGTCTTTGTTAACCACTCCATCACCTGACACCTACAGAAAAAGGAGATAACACATTTTATATATATATATATATATATATATGCTCTGTGTAGTGGCCAAGAGTTGGTTTGCATTTATACTTCTGCATTGGTGTCTGCATCATTTTGCGATTACACAGTCAAAATACTAATTATACAATTATAAATAAACAAAAGCAATATAATTAATGGATTCAAAAGTATTTATTAAATGATTGTATGTATGTGAACATGATGAAATTTAAGTAGACTACATATTTATTATACATGTTGCCTGTATAACAGGGAGCAAATAAATGAGAACAATATTGTATGCTTGCTCATGAGTTAATAAATAATACTATTAATAATAAATATGTTCTGTGCTGAAAAAATAAATCATCAAATTAATTAATAACTATACCTCACTTGTCAAAAACTAAAGGTGTGTCTTTTTAAAGACTTTACAATGCATATAGGCAATATAACCAACTCTAATCTGGTGTTTTTTAATTTGCTGACAAATTAAAATAATATTTAAATAATTTAAGTAAAATGTGACGCTACCTCAGATAACGATTTTTCATCCAAGGGGGCAGTCTCTGGTTATAAAGTAAACTAATAACAGCTGTTGTGGTCTCAGTCGATGCAACGCGCAGTTACATTTTTAAAGAGGTGCACGTCAGCCTAAGGCGTAGGTTACAGTATAGGTTCAATGCAGAAGTATAAATCGGACTATCTACAACAGTCAATAGAGCGCAACAGTGAAAGCCCCATTTTCAGCGGCTTGGAGTATGCAAGTGTTTTCCCATTCATTCTCTCCACAGGCATTTAAAGAATATGATGATTCAATAATAGACATAAGCCTTGAACCAAACAGACATCTCTGACATTCATCAAAACATTTGATTTAAAACAAAAAATTTATTTGAATATCTGAAATTTGTATTTGAAGGTACTTTGTATATGACCAATCTCATGAAGCATTCTGAAATGATCTACCCGAATCAGCAATGATGAAATAATATAAAAGAAAGCTATGAATAGTTAATATAACACTGATATCATTCGGTGCTCATGGTAGGTCTGTGTTTTTCAACATTGAAGTAACCTATCAATATACACACAATGGACCTCATTCATGAAACACAAGTAGAACAAATTTTTGTGTAAATAATTCGTAAAGCCGGTCTGACGTAAATTAAGATTCATTAAATTTTTTTCAAAACGTTAGTTGTACTAACAAAATGTATACCTGCTACCAACCATGTGCAAATCGTGCACAAGACAAACTGCCATGACTACATTTGATAGAAGTAAAATTAAAATTAAATTTAAATAAGTTAAAAAAAATTAACCTTAAAAAAATAACAAATAATAAAAAAGCTTTTATTTACAAACGTTTCTTTGCTGCTTGCATTTATTTTTTCAAAGTACAGTTTCTCTCCCTCCCCCCCCAACTCTGCTATTTCCACCAGAAGTTCTTGACATGGGTTTGTGTTTGACATGACTGGCTGGTCATTTGATATAAGCTTTATTATTTATATTTCATCATTTATAATAGGCATCGGTAAAAATCGCATTTATTTGCATTTTCAGTGGTAAAACCAATAATGAACACATTGCAGGCAGGCGCATAAACAATACACAGTTAGGCATGTAGTGAAATGCTTATTTCAACTGTCTGTGACATAAAATAGAATTAAAATACAATAGAATAGAAAATAGAAATTACAATGTATTTAAAAAAAAGAAAATATAAAGGAAAGTAAGTATAGATCATACTGGCTTATTCACGTAAATGGGCTTTCCTCTCTCATTCAGCTTAAAGCCAAAATGTTCCCATACCGGAGCTGTGGAATGAAGCTTATCTGACAAACGTTCTTGCTGGAATTATGTAGTTATCAAAAAAAACACCTCTTAAAACAGCTATTAGCCTTGAGTAATGCATAATCTTCACCTGCTGCTGTTCACTCTGCATGTGTGGAGGAGCTGCCTGTCTGAGCCCTGCCTCCGAAACAGAGCAGATGAGAGGAAAGAAGCAGTGCGACTGGCTAAAATGTTGGTGACATTAATTCTTATGTAAACAAATGTCAACACAAAAGGGCAATATCGACATCAGCAAAAATGATTGAGGTCATGTCCATCTATCGTACGATATGTTGATAACGTAATTATCGTGACAGGCCTACGTTTGGAATTCACTAACATACACAATCTGGGGAATACGAAGCGTTCGTGAATTTCAAAACGGAACTTTTTCTGGAAGATCCATTTTCCACAGAAATTACTCTAAATAATTTTGTATATTTACGAAAATTTTCATGAATGAGGCCCAATGAGAATGAATCTCTTTAATGCTTCTGGAGAAGTGGAGTAAAATGCTGTCCGTGGTAATACAGAGGAGTATTTGTACCTTCAAACAGCTTGGATGTGCTATCTGAGCACAGTTGGAGCACTCCATGAGCTCTTCACTAGTCTCCTGGTTACCCTCCCCACAGAGCTCACATACAGCAGACAGTGGCAAACCAGGCTACGAAGAGACAAAGTTAACATAGTCCAAAGACAAGAAAGGACACTGTCAACACAAACACAGTCTTCAACTCACAGCGAGACACTGCCGGAGAACACAGGTCTGTTTGAGTTTGCCAGGACCACCAAACTTCTTCATGTCTCTGCAGAAGTTGCAGTCACCACACTCAGTACGCAGACATGCCTCACAGCGTTTACAGCGTACACGCCGTCGCCGCAAGACCGACATATTGGAGGCTGGTTTCACTGGACGTGGAACAACAGGTGTGGTTGCCAGTTTGGGACGAATAATGGGTGGAGGGAGAGGAGGGGGCTGGTACCAGGAGGGCTTAAGAGAAGGACAAAGGAAATTAACTGTACTCACTGCATTGACAAATATGTAGAAACCTGTAAAAAGATTTAATTGCGAGATGCCAAATAACCTGTTGCCAAATTCAATACATCATAGTGAAAGACACCAAAAGAAAAACAACTTAATTCCTCCTTAAATTGAAAAAGGTTTAAAAGGTTAACTCACCCAAAAATTTTAATTCTGTTGTCATTTATTAACCCTCTTGTCATTTCAAACCTTTAAGTCCATAAAAGAAATTATAATAATAATAATTTAAAGGAACAAAAGTCAGTAAAGAAACAAATTCTCACCCTCTTCGGCCATCTGACAATAGGTTTTCCAGTATAGGATAGTTTGGGGATGTCATTGGCATGTTCTTTCAATAATGCCTGACAAGGAAAGAAAACACATTCATCAGCTTTCAAAAAGCATGGGCAAACTGGAATAATTCCAAGTCACATTTATATATAACTTGTGAAGCAGCTTTACACATACAGGCAAGTGCAATAGAAGAATCACTTTCATAAATAAGAGATGCAAGACAAACTGGGTGCGAGTACTCACCCGTATATCATGCAGCAGGGCAGCAGCATTGTGTATTCCTGAAGGGACACATTTCTTATGAGCAGGCAGAGACTCCAGCTTCCCCACCAGATTCCACAGCCCCTCCAGCTCAAAAGGGGTCAAGTGAACTTTCAATCCTGGCCCAATGGGAGGAGAGGGAGCATCATCATCTCTCTCCTCTTTAACATGGCCATTTAGTACCTCACCACCCGAGCTTTCCCATTTCAAGCCTGTGTGTATGAGTGTAAAGAGATAGAGAGAACATTTCCCATTTGTGATCAGTACAAGCCATATATTGAATCTATGAGCATTTGAATGTATTGTTAATCTACTGACCGATGCCCAGAGAGTATTTCTGGAACTCAGGGATGAGGTAGGAGGTGTTGGTCATGCTGTAAAGATAACGCTCCAACACGTACCAGCCCATCTCATAATAAAATGGATAACGGAACTTAGCTGGCACCTGAGGAAGGACCAGAGATGATGATAAATTATCTATAAACCCAATCATTATTTGAGGCTGTCTTTAGGTAAATCTCACCAAGAAAAGACCAGGTCATACTTCACCACAAAGTGAACAAAGCAGCACAAATTAAACTACAATAAGTATTTGTAGTACTAATACACACTGCCTGGCCAAAAAATAGTTTACTCTAAAAATAGCATATTCTAATATTTAGTTGGACCACCTTTAGCTTTGATTATGGTGTGCATTCGTCACGACATCGATTCGACAACCTTATAAAATGTCTCAACATTTATTTTCATCCAGAGTTGCATTAATTTTTGGCCGAGATTTTGTATTGATGATGGGAAAGTCGAACCACTCCATAAAGTCTTCTCCAGCACATTCCAAAGACTTTCAATGGGGTTAAGGTCAGGACACTGTGGTGGCCAATTCATGTGTAAAAATTATTTCTCTAGAGCCCGACCAATATGGGCTTTTTGAGACCGATATCCATACCGATTTTATTCACAGATTACCGATATGGTGGCCAATATAGTTATATAGTGATATGACCATGCAAAGGTACTCTGAAGGCTGCTTTCTTAAACAAAATGTTTTATCAAAGAATATTTTACATTATTATCGTCACCTTCCTAAAATAATGTCCCAAGTCATTTTTGGACAAAATGTTTTTTTTTTGCCTTTTTTTTTGTGTTTTCTGAAAAAATGACTTAGGACATTATTTTAGGAAGGTGACGTTATTAACAAATTCTAGAAATTAAGACTTCAGTAAATAAAGAATAAATAAAAATACAATAAATAGCTTAAAATACATCAGCACTGTATGTTTAATATCAGTCCAATGTTGACCATTAAAATTAATTCAAATAAAATAAATACCAAAATAAAAATCAGTACTGTATGTTTTGCATCAATCAAATGCTGACAATTTTAAAACAGCAGTGGTGTTACACCGTATTCTGCTATACAATTTCAGGGGAAACTTTCAACAGTGGAACACCAGAATTTTAAATATTACATTTTATAAATGCAATGACTAGTATTGTTCAGTTGAAGGGTGTACCAAACTGTGAATCCTGAACAAAACAGTTCGGTGAATACGTTTACATATTAGCATCTACTCAATTGACAAGGGATGAAAGTAGCTACGTGGTTAGCTATGAGCTCGTTGTCACGGAGAGCAAAAGATGGACTTTATTTACTTTCCAGCATTGCCTCTCACCAACTAGGTAACAACATAGCATGAAATCAACACTCAACGGACACAATCCACCAGCACACCATTATCTGCTGAGCTGCAAAAAGATGCTCTGATGTTTACATTTCAATCTGCTATATTACTGACAAACTATAGCTTGCTAAAATAACAAACAGATGTGATGTGGTTGTCAGGGACAAGGTTACCATCATATTAGTTATATTGAAAAAGGAAAATGATGGGGTCATTGTATATTAACTTTTCAGTCACAAACTAGGCTAATATCGGTCAGGCACTAGATTCCTCATGCTCCCTGACCACTCTTTCACAATTTGATTGGCTTTGTCGTTCTTTTCCATGACCATGGGATAAGTCTTCCAACATTGTTGTTTAAGAAATGAGAAGCTACACACTGCATACACACACACTGTTAAAAGATTTGTTGCCAGCTGAAACATATTAAAATCACAGCAATAATGATCCAATCATAGGCTCTTAAGAATCTGCTTATTTAAATCAAAACAAACTTTTTTTGCCCAGGCAGTGTATTATACTGTGTACTAAACACTCTTTCATGTGAACATGTGTGAACTAGTCTTAAACTCAGAATCAAATCCTGAGTTGACAGAAAAAGTTGATGAGCAGCATCATGGTACCAATTAAACCTGATTGGATTGGTTTGGTTTTGTTAACTTTAAACCAATCCTACAACACTAAGTTTGTTCAACTAGCTTGATAGTATAGGCCTCAGGTTTTGAATGAGATTAGGCCTTCATAATTTCGAGTTTAAATTAACTGAAATATAGTAACCACTAAGATAAATGTTGGACTCACTCGTGTCCTGTCCTCAATGCTGGAGATTTGCAGCTGTGTGGGGATGTTAAAACTATGCAGAAAATTTCCACCAAACACAAGTGTGTCCACAGGTGTGTAAACTGCATGGATCCAACCTAAAAAATTAAAAATAAACTCACTCATAGGTGTTCTTTGCATAAATGCCATGAAAGAAAGTACAACTAATTAAAACAAAGTCTTAAAAATTCATTTTTACCAAAACACTTTAAGGTAAATTAAATGTACAATAGTAACTCATTGTGCATGTGTGTGTAAACTAACCAATGTTTTATGTCTGCATGTGAATACCTGATGGTATAATGAATGTGTAGCCCTGCTTGAGCTCAATCCTCTGGCAGTCAGTGGCCTTGTCACCAAGGAAGATGTCTCCTTGTTTCCCTGACAACACCCAGTTCTCATAAAGCTCCAGGTTTTGCGGTGTGGGTGGGATTAACCAAAACACCTGTAGAGGATATTCAATCAGTGAGATTATTCATATATACGTGCAATGGTTAAAATGGCATTATCAATGAACATAAGACACTACACTAAACTCAAATCAGAAACATTTCAGGATGTGTGTTAATGTGCTCTGACCTTGCATCCTTGCAGTATGTGGTACCACACAGATGTACCCCCAAAATCTATGTGGAAATCTGTGTAACAGCCCTGCACACTCATTAAGCAATACCTGCATGCAGAACACAGGCAAAGTTGAAATAGGGAGAGAAGGACTGTATGGTAAAGAGGAACAACAAAGGACAAACAAAGAGGTGCCTGTGAGAAATAAGAGATGAAGATCAGTAGGAAAGAAAAGGGAAGATGGACAATACAAATGACTTATTTATTTCCCACTGTACAGAAACAAGACCAAACATTTGTATATACAGACTTAATTGGAGGATGAAATAAATTCTCACTTCTGCACTTTGGGGTATTGCATCTCCATGATAGAGTTTGTGGAATCTCTTTGTCTTTCCTTTAAGTGCCGTGGCCACATGTTGTCCACCCAGTCAATCATATCCACCTGTGCCAAAAGGGAAAAAATATTTCTGGTATCAGACTGAAAATAGTTCAAATATTATAATTTTTTTATGCATCTACCAATGAAGACCATTGATGCATGTACTAACCGTGGTAGGTCTTTTCACCAGGCTCTCTAGTTTAGTGTGGCTAAATTCAAGGCTGATAACATTGTAAAGCTTCTCTCGCTGAGAGGGAGGAGTCTCATAGTACCGCCTCCACTGGTTCATTGACATCTCCGTCCCCTTCTGAGTAGCCACATCCATCACATCAATCATCCGCCGACTTCCTGTCAGCAGAGGAGCAGAGAGAAGGGACTGAAGAATCCCATATCTGCATTCCTTTACACCACTCTAAAAGGTATTCACATATCAACCACATAGGACACTTACCAACCAATGATTTTACATCATTCACACTGAAGTCTTGATCCGGCATTCTAAATAATTAAAAAAAGCAGATTAGATTAAGTAAAAAAAATAAAAAATAAAAGTAAATAAAAGAGTATATTTATTTATTAATTTAGCACAGGCTTTTATCCAAGTGACTTACAAATGAATATAATGCTTATATAGCCCAATAATAATAATAATAATATTTTAAATTATTATTCCAAGGGAGAGAACACCACAAGAAGTACTACTATACCAAATTTAAATTGAGTATTACAATAATACAGCTGTAAAAGAGCAAGGCTTAAAACATGCTCAATGCAAGTACACTACACAAAAAAAAAAAGATGTCGCACTCGCAGGTTAATTTTAAATAAGCAGATACTTTAGCCTATGACTGGATTATTATTGCAGTGATTAATATGTTTAAGCTGGCACCAATTCTTGTAACCCTAACTGATGCAGTGAGTAGCTTCTCATTTCTTAAACAGCCATGTCGGAAGACGTATCCCTTGGTCGTGGAAAAGATGTTACTGCAGGGGTTGGCAACCTTTTTGATATGGAGAGCCATTTTTTATTTTCCTGGTCAATGGCCATGCAATTTTATTTTTATTAAGTTTTTCGCACCTGACCTTTATTCCAATCTCCATCTTGGAATAAATAATTCAATTTGCATGGAAGCATAAAGATTGGACTGTGGAGCAATGGAAAAAGGTCATGTTACCTGATGAGTCCAGATTTACCCTATTCCAAAGTGATGGGTGCGTCAGGGTAAGAAAGGAAGGGCATGAACCGATGTACACGTCATACACAGTGTCTGATGTATAAGCCTCTGGAGGCAATGTTATGATCTGGGGTTGTTTACATAGGTCAGGTCTAGGCTCAGCAACGTTATGCGCCAATAAAATGAATTCAGCTGACTACCTGAAAGTACTGAATGACCAGGTAATCACATCAATGGATTTTTTTTTCACTCATTGCTCAAATTGTGTAAGAGTGGTTAAAGGAGCATGAGGAATCGCTTTCACGCATGAATTGGCCACCACAGAGTCCTGAAAAGTGTTCGGGATGTGCTGGAGAAGACTCTCCCATCATCAATACAAGATCTCGGCCAAAAATGTATGCAACTTGGGGTGGAAATGTTGTGACGTTGCATAAGGTTGTTAAAACAATGCCCTGACGAATGTGTACCCTAATCAAAGCTAAAGGCGTTCCAATGAAATATTAGTATATGCAACTTTTTTTTTGGCCAGGCAGTATATGTAAACGTTGACGCTTCTAGCAACAAAAGCTCGATTTCATGCGTTGTTGCATTCTAAAATGTGTCAGACTAGGGCTGGTAAGTAAAATCGCAACCAAAATTCAGAACCTCTAATCGATGTAATTTTCCCATGTCGGTTATTTCGTTTTTTTAATCCCGTTACTACTTTCCCCTTTAAAAACATACTACCGCATGTGTAGTCATGTGACTCCACCCCGTCCAGTCAACGCAGGCAACATGGACGCGAACTCAAACAAGGAGTCAACTGAGCAACAGGAGCAGCTTGTACCAAAGAAAAACACAGTGACCATCATTTGGACACATCTTGGCTTCAGTAAAGATGACACCGAACAAAATTAAGTCAAATGTAAACACTGCAGAAAAATGTTTAAACGACCAAAGGTAATACCACCAATCTGTTTCAACACTTGGAGCACAATCACATTACTGAATATGAACAGTGCATGGCTCAAAAAAAGAGAGACTGACAAGAGGCCAGAAACAAGTGCCTCCACAGCAGCAAACACAAGCATTTACAAATGCTTCACAATATGAAAAGGATTCAAGAAGATGGAAAGAAATAACTGACGCTATTTGTAACTACATCACGAAGGATATGGCCCCCATAGCTACAGTGGAGCGCAGTGGGTTTAAACACCTCATTAAAACTCTAGACAGAAGATATACTGTGCCATCGCGACCATATTTTTCCAAAACAGCGCTGCACAGCATGTACAAAACATGTCGCAAAAAGGTAACTGCTGAACTAAAGTCTTTGCAGCCACATCTGATCTCTGGTCAAGTAGGACGATAGACCCATACTTGAGCCTTACTTTGCACTACATTGACGATGAATGGAAGCTGCCCAACAGATGCCTTGAGATGGCATATTTTCCAGTCAATCACTGAGCTGTGGCTCAGGTGGTAGAGCGGGTTGGCCACTAATCGCAGGGTTGGCGGTTCGATTCCTGGCCCACACGAATCCACGTGCCGAAGTGTCCTTGAGCAAGACACTGAACCCCAAGTTGCTCCCAATGGCAGGCTAGCACCTTGCATGGTAGCTCTGCCATCATTGGTGTGCGAGTGTGTGTGTGTGAATGAGTCAGTGTTAAAGCGCTTTGAAAAAACGCTAAGGTTAAATTTTTTTTTTTTTTAAATGCTATGAGTGCAGACCACTTACACGTCAAAGATGATTGCACAGGGCCTGAGAGATATGCTTAATGCATGGGATCTCACGGCAGAGAACCTCGTGGCCATTACGACAGACAACGGTGCTAATGTTGTCAAAGCTGCACAGCTCAATGGATGGACATGGCAAAAGTGTTATAGGTGTTATATAACAGTGCAATAGGTAAGTGCACATCAGCTTAACAGACACAATACTATAATATTCAATAATCTAATTGTGTATATATGGGTGGTGACTGACTGCTAAATTCTGTGTTTTTTTGTATTTGTCATAAATTATAATGTCTATGTTTTTATATGACTTGTGTTTTTTATTCTTTTCTGATGTTCTTGTTAAGTAATTTGTTACATGAGTTTAAAAAGGTGCTACATAAATAATATATTACTTCAGCAAATTAAATAAATACAATGTTACAATGTAAACGTTACAGGAGAAAGTGAAAACAGAGACAAGTCAGCAGCTGCAGTCTGCAGGGAAAGTCCTTCAGAGAGTATAGAGCCCTCTACAACTTCATCAGAAGCCAAAGAGGTCATTAGGAAGATTTTTCAAAGGATGTAAGGCAACTCCTTCAACTGGACCCTCTTTGTCACTTCAGCAAATACTAGAAGCAGAGCGGAGCAGCTACTTGGTGTCCCCCGTGCTGGATAGTGAGGAAAATCCATGGTGGAGAAAATGGTGGAGAAAATCATGTACACTTTACCACTCTAAGGTGGCAAAACAGTATCTCTGCATTTTCAATTCAGGAGGAAACATTGTTACATGCCTCATATCCTGCCTGAAACCTGACAAGTTAAACATGCTAGTGTTTCTTAGTAAGAACCTAGAGTAAATACTGAATATAGAGTGACAGCACAAGATCACTGAGAGGACGATCACAAGCAACAGCGATCATGAGTCAGATTCACATATATAATGCCATGAGCACACAGGATACACAGGGCCCTATAAAATCCGTTTTATTTTTTCCCAAATTCAGTTTTATTTTTTTCCCAAATTCCGTTTTTTCCGTTTTAATTTTTTAAAATTCCGTTTTTTCCGTTTTAATTTTTTAAAATTCAGTTTTTTTTTACCCTTTACTGTCATTTCAGTCGTAAAAAGAGTGTGCTTTTAATGTTAATGATTAAAATGTACACAAATAAAACAGGAATGACCTTAAATTTATTGAGGTCACAAACATCACATTTACTCAGTACTTTTACTGCATGATGCAACATCACACTGTTATCCTTGTTCTTCACATGGCTTTTGGATGACAGGTGGTCAGTGCATGTATTTTTGCGCTTCCAGTCAACGGAAAGTTGACAAAACCTGCAAAACAATAGTTCACCTGACACGTAAAAGTCACGAGGGAACTGCTCGGCTCTGTACTCAGGGCTTAGCGTCGTGTTTCTCAACTTTTTCGCCGAAAGCGGAGCTGTGGAGAGCCGCTTCGCCATTTTTTCATTGTTTTGATGGGGGAGGGTGAGGGGGAGCTGAAATGACGGAGCGGGAGGGGTTGTGTCGCCCAGATTTGCGTCCCCCGGTGTGCATTTCCCCCAGACGTACGTTCTTCTCCCACACAAAAAGAGAATTTCATTTCAAATGTAAAAATTCCGCGATATTCCGCGTTTACACCAGATTCCGCGTTAATTTGCCAATTCCGCGATTCCGTCCGTGATTCCGTGATCGCGGAAATTATAGGGCCCTAGATACACAGCCTGCTGATCCATTAGAGGTGCCCTGTCCAAGCCCTGATCTAGCTCTTAATCAGCAGTGTTCCATTTACATTTTTGCACATGGGATTATTTAACAAATCTTGTTTACAGGAGATGCAAGTTATTATTTTCATACATTAAAGCGGCAACTATATGATTCATTTCTCTCTATATGTGGCAACACCTCTAAACTCACCAGGGTGTGGTCTGAGACTAAAATGTTTCCAACTGAGCAAATCAACAACAGATGAAATTAGGGATTCGAGATATATATATATATATATATATCCTGTATAAAAATATATATTCTAGAATAAATCTTATGGACTGATGAAAAAAAAAAAAACAATTATAAATCACTACCAGATGGGTTCAAAAGTCTCCAAATATCTGTAAGACCAATCTTTTTACACATCCTGTGAAGCATCACTATGATCAAGGATTGAGTCCATCAAAACATTAAAGTCTCCTCCCAAAATTATATCATGAGTTGTGCAAGTGGCTTGCAACATCCCTTCAAGATCTATAAAAAAAACCCAGATCATCAGCATAAGGTGTGTAAAAATTAGCCAAAAATCTAACGTTGCCCCTGAATTTCAGCTAAAACAATAATGATTCTCCCAAATTGATCTTTAATCTGTTTGAGACATTGAAATTGCAGATGTTTATATATCAGTATAATGACTCCCCTGCTCCTACTTGATCACTTAAGAAAACATGTCCACCCCATATCTTCCCAAATTTTCTTGAAGAAACACAACAACATATTTCTTACGATTAAGAAAATAAATAAACTTCTTTTTATGGAGTGCCCAACCCATTCACATTCCATGTTGAGAAAAAATACATTTTAATATAGTAGAAAAAATAAACGGTGTCAAAAATAAGATTATACAGACCACATTCCTCATTAGTGCAACAATAAAACCCCGAACCTCCCTCCCAACAAAACAAACTGAAAAAAGAAAAATGTGCGCATTAACCCCACGCATGACAGCGCCAACTGCCGTCAATCCCTCTAAACTCAAAAAGGTCCATGTACGCCTACAAGAGCCCACACTACAACTTTGCCATCAGATTGCTTAAGTCCGGTGCTTCTGCACAAATTTTGTGAGGCAAAATTACATAACAGAAAATACTTTGTAAAACAGACCCCAGCCAATATGCAGAATAAACACAAAGAACACGTATAATCATTCACAGAACACAAAAGGTGTGTTCCTCCACAAAATAAATTCCAGCTGATATAAAGCAGTTCAGTTTCCTCGGACAGACAACCAAGTGATCAGTGAGCCAGCTGTTATGAGTGCAGCAGATGACATAAACAGATTCATCCACACCTGTCCCAAAGCAGTGTAATTCCACAAAACAAACTCCAGCCGCTAAACGGAACCAGCACAAAAAGGAACAAAACAGACATCCCGGTTCCTTGGATGATCAAGAGCCAAATTCACTTGGAGGCTGCATAACAAAATACACCATGACTTACTCAGACTGTCAACTTTATAAAAGATGTCCTTTATGTGAGCATGTAGATATTTTGCGGTCATCCATAGTTCCTATTCTCAATCTGGGAACTTCAGAGTAAAAGCAAACTTCCGTCAATGCAAATGTTTCTTGAAGGAGTCATGTCACAAAACAACTCCAGCTGCTATGCGGAGCCAACGTAAAAATAAACAAAAATGGCACCCAGCTTCCTTAGACAGTCGAGCCACTGAACAGCGAGTCAGTCCACTTACATAAGAAACACCCAATGGTTTACTCACCCATTATTTTTATATAGGACAGTGCTTGTTTGGGGCATAAAAATACTTTGCTGCCGTCTTTGGTGTCTATTCTCAATTTGGTCGGAAACATCAGTGCAAAAGCGATCTTCCGTTGATGTAAGAGTTTCTTACATTCCTTGAACCTATAGAGTTTCTCTCTTGTTGTTCTCTCTCTTCACAAAGTCTGGGAACAAGAAAATATTGTGATTGTTCCAAGAAAGCTTTCCTTTGCTCCTCACCTGGAGCAATATGAGATCTTTATCGGATGGAGTGGTGGTGGTGTAGTGGGCTAAAGCACATATCTGTTAATCAGAAGGTCACTGGTTCAAGCCCCACGACCACCACCATTGTGTCCTTGAGCAAGTCACTTAACTCCAGGTAACTGGGTGTATCGAATCTCACCGGATTATAACATGAAATTTATAAAAACAAATAGCAAAGTGCGCAGAGCTCGTAGCTCACATGTCTGCCCCTTGCATGGCGTCACGTGACTCCACCTGTCTGACGGCATTGAATGCCCACCTCCGACTTTGAAGCAGACCAATCATAGTGAAGATTTTGGGGTGGCACCTGGGATGGCCAATGGAGTGAAATTTCAGACAGCACTTAAAGGTCATTGTATACATATACATTTTTAAAATTTTTATCACTTACACTCTCCAATAAGCAATAGTTTTTGTAACGCAAAAATAAAACAAAAAATGTTCAGGAAACTTAAAAGGAGCTGCATCAATGCCATATTTTTTTTTTCCCCCTCTTGTCATCTATGGCAAAGCAGGCTAAAGCAAAGGTTAGCACAGGCCAACTTTGGCCCACGGGCCCTAGTTTGGGCACCTCTGCTTTAATGGCACAGACTTTAGAATTTAACCATAACACCCAATTGAATACTGAGGTTTGTTTCTAGCACAGGAACACAAGAACTCTCCTTAAGTATGTTCAACCGGACTGCACATTGACAATGCATCGGCCAAGTGCTGACATCCTTGCACTTTCATAAAACTAAATTTCTTCGCTAAAGAGATACAGGTGTAGTGCAAAAGGCAGGCTTTTCATATAAGAGGAAAGGAAGTGGGGCTTGGGAGAGAGAAATAGAGTGAAAGAGAAAGTTAGGAGACAGAGTCTCTTACTTCATGCCAAGTCCATCCGGTCTCTCAAAGATGATGGGATCCCTGAGCCCTCCTCTCTGGATATACTCAAATGTAAAGTCTAAACAAAACAGACAAGAGTTAGAACTTCACATTCCATAACATCCAATATTCATAAAGAATTTCCATAAGAGTCACTCCAATGTATGTCTCTCTCTGACCTTTGCCCTCCATGCGTTTGACTCTGTCCGAGTTGAAGCGGCTGCTATGCAGCTTCTCCTCCAGATCAAATGTCCTCTTTCCCTCGATCTCGTCGTCGGAAATGCCATCGTCTTGGTACCGTCGCCGTGTCCCGGACCGCTATAAGACAAGGGAGTGAGAGAATTAGAAAAAAAAAATCAATGCCTATGAAACACTAATTCTATACATACACATCCTTTTGTTTTGAATGTTAGACAAATGTTGTAGTTTTATAACTACCACAGCTCTCTGCCAAACTTCACACAAATGGGATCAACAGTGCTGGGCTAAATGAGTGTACACCTACACTGGGCTGAGAGATGCACTCGCCTACAATCTCAATCTCAATCTCTCTCACACACTCACACATGCTATATACTAACTCTCACTAGCATTAGCCTACACACATAAGTGTGTCATGTATCATAATTCCCACTTGTCAAAAAAAAACAACAAATTTCTGCCTGTTATTAACCATTTCAAACCTGTAAGACATAGAATCCTTGTGCTCCAGGAAATAGAGCAGGTGATCTGTAACTCTGTCTTTTTAAGGCGTCATGTCATGCATTTGTTTTGTTTTTTGTTCCTTGAGGTTCACTCATAATGTTAGTAAAGTATTTTGCACAAAATAAGAGCAGGGGTGGGTAAAAATATAGATTAGGCCAAATCAAAGGTCAGCTCCGCAGCATAGTTCCTGACTCTGCATGGGTACCTCCAGAAATTCTGGTATCGTAAATAATTTTTTGTTTGAGTACCGACTTGGTACCGGGGTACCGGTATTTTTGACAACACTATCAGGGCTCTACAGCGCGAGTATTTCACTCGCATTTGCCCCTAAAAATAGATATTTGCGAACTGGAAAATATATTACGAGCACAGTGTGCGATTAAAGAATACAAACGTAACCCCCGTATTTGAATTGTTACATTTATATGCACTTTGTTATGTACATTGAAAAGTTATACTTTAAATGCACACGTGAAATAACATACTTCTTTTTTACATGTATTTCAATTTGTGGGATGCTGCAGTTTTGCAAATTATTTATTTTGCTTTGATATGGTGCATTATTCTTTTATCAGTACCGCCACTACCTACATGCATACTACGCAGTTTGCGTAGGGCATCAACTCCCTAGGGGGGCACCATCTTACCCTAGGCACCAGAAAGTCCACCAGCTGCCCTTACTCGTTCGCTATACGTTATTCAAGGACCCGAAAGCAGTTGCGGAACACAGACAATCGATTCACGCTTGTATCACGCGTAGGGCATCATTTTGGCCAGCGGTGGCCCTGTCTATTATGCTGTTCAGACTGTATTCGTTTTGAATGGTTAGATTTATATGCACTTTGTTTATATACAAAGTTATACTTTAAATGCAAATGTTTAATAGTATTATTTTTCTTAAATCAATGCATTTTGAAATAAATTGTGGTTAAGGTTGAGTATAATTTCATTTAATAATTTAATTAGAATTGTTTTAACACCAATTATGAAAAGAGCCGGAATGCCCATCGCTAATCTGAAAAGAGATAGTGTAGCGAAACATAACATCTCATGGCTGCATATCCAGTGCTCTGGATGAGACAGGAGAAACCATCAGGCTCTGTGTAAGCAGCCTTGAGGAGGCAAGTGCTGCAGTCTGAGGAGGAGAAGTGGAAGCAGCTGAAAATAAAGATAAACATTGCATACTTCATTGTGAAAGGAGGAGAACCTTTCATCAAATTTGGGCCGCTTATCAGACTCCACCACATAAACGGAGTTTACATTAATCCCACATACGACAATGTGCGGAGATGATTGGTCAAAAATATGTATGTAATAAATTGTTTGTTAATAAACTATTTTATTTTCACTGTGCTCCTAAATTTTTTCATTTAGGAGCACATGTACTCCTTGGGAAAAACGTTAGCGTAGAGCCCTGACTATACAATATAATACGGAATTATTATTATTATTATTACGACAGTATATGGATTATTATGAGGATTATATTTGTCTTGTACAATAATACATTTTTGTTGTATTTAACAAAATGTATATATATAAAAAAAAAAGATCTAACTGATACCTGGAGCTTTTATTTTGGCAGAACACTAAAAGTGGAGTGTATTCGTCAATTTGCATTGTTGCTCATTACAAATGTTAATGCTATCAAAATGCTTTCATCTACTTTTCCTTGATAACATACACAAACCGATCTAAGAGAGCTAAAAAAAAAAAAAAGCATATAATCACAGAACTGGAAATGAGTACATGAGCACTTTTAAGTGAATGGTCGATCATGAAAACAATAATCAAGCCTGTGATGTGACTTCACTAAATTTGAAATTCAGTGGCAACTATAAACAAACATGTCAAAGAAGCCTTACATTTTTAATTTTGAGATTTTTGGCAGTACATTGCGTTCTGAATCATCACAGCAACAAGCTCAAACACAGCGCAGGGTGACTTTCTGTCTTCCATTTGTTAAATATAAAATATTGGGAAGTCATCTTGATAAAACATATTTTCAGGGAGTCAATTTAAAGCTCAATTCAATTTAATTAATCACTTAATTTAATACATCGTGTGTTCATGATACATTAAAAAGTGTTGAAAGTTGAGGCATCATGCATGTAATACAAAACTAGAATGCAATGCACACACAGTCATTGTGCAGTAGTGGTTCCTTTAAATGTGGTGTTCTCCTCTCTGAACGCCAACTTGCCATTTTCTTAAATATGTTGTAAAATAAGGCATGTATTGCCTAAATTGTATTTGACTATTAGGCTAAACTTATCTAAAGGTTCCAGATATGCTTGTGTGCACCTGTGTGTATGTTTCTTTGCATCTATCAGTCTATTTTTCCCAGCTCTACTTGACATCACAATGTAAAGACTTACATGGTTTGTATAGGTATTATACTCAATTATAATTACATGGAAGCATTTCATTAAACCATTGTCAGTCAGTTCAATCAGAGTACAAGGTGAACCCTTTGCAGTAAACCGTGCTGAGAAAATAAAATTCAGAAGCTTCATCACCACAAAGATCTTTTGTTTCCTGCAACATATTTTTTCACAAAGAATTGTAATAAAAAATAGCAATAGTTTTTTGCCAGCATCTCCTGGCAGCATTTAATAAATCGAGGTACAATTGCTCCAATCTTGCAAATAAGGCCCCGTTTCCACTAGAGCTGTTGGAAAAAAATTGTTTCAGCAATGCATCGTGATTAGGGCTGGGATAAACTATTATTTTTTAAACAATTAATCTAGCGATTATTTTTTCGATGCATCGATTAATCTAACGATTCATTTTTCCAGTCCGATTCGATTATCTCTCCATTAATTGACTAATAGCAATTTATACATGTTGATTTACATATCTCAATGGAAAAAAAACTTAATTCCATAACATTGCAATATATGTTTATTGCTCTTAAAATTCCAAAATAAAAGACTATACAAGTGCAAAGTAATGCATTCTTAGTCAGAGGTAGCATTCAATAAAACCTTGAGAACACATAGGCCTAGCTTACTGAAAAAAGTGCATCTTGTAATTCTTCTTTCAGATTAAAATAACAACAACTTGATGTCTAGCATTTAGGGATGCACCGAAATGAAAATTCTGGGCCGAAACCGAAACCGAAAATCCAGGATGCACTTGGCCGAAAACCGAAACCGAAATTTTTACCTATTTAAAAAAAAAAACAAATGTTGTGTATAATTGTATTAATTTTATACTTTTTCATTAATTTCATGAATTTAATTAATCTGAATTGAAAAACTACAAACCAATAAAATAAATCACACTTTTATTGAAAGTAACACACCAATATTGGACAAAAAAATATATTAAAACTATATTAATATTATTCTTCTTTCAGTTCTGTAAAAATCTAATTTTACAGATTTTATTAACAATTACCCAAATAATGTAAAGTTTTAGAAAACTATTATATGCAAAACAAGAGTCAAGAAATTAACTTAGCTAACATCTTTCAAAAAGTTTAAATATGCAACAGTAATTTTAATTAAAACAACAGGCAGAATGGCAGAGGGCCTCTATTCCACTGATCTATATATATAACTATAATATATATATATATATATATATAGATCAGTGCTCTATTCTGTTTATGTAAACGTATGTACACTTTAAGTAAAAATGATTGTGCAAAACAGCAGTAATTGAACTAAATCCAACCTCAACTGTAAATGACAGATGTATCCTCAAGTGAAGAACAAGTGTAATGTAATTGCTACACATCATATTGGACCGCTTTATATTTAAGTACAAGTGACCGGTTTCTCTTCAAGAACAAAAGTTGCTAAACGTTCTGACAGTCTCTCCTGTCAGAAAGCTCATCAAGAACATGAGATGCTGCACTGAACAGTCTCTCACTCTCTGTGCTGGTGCTTGGGCAGATAAATACCTGTGCGCAATCCGCGCAAGCAAAGGAAAGCGGTCTTTGTTTATGCGACCGTAGTCAAGGGGATTGTCGCTTCTGGTAGTTCAGCTAGCTATACGTCTCAAGTTGTGTTGTAGCTGCGCTAGTTGTGACATTTTCCAGTAGAATCTCTTGCTGTATTCTGTATATATATATATATATATATCTTGAAATTTCTGCTGAATAAACACTGCAGATCGCAAATGTCCTTATCAGAAACTTTGAAGAATTTCCACACCGCTGACATGATCGGCCTTTGTTTGGTAGCACCGTGATAAGGGCTAGATCGATCCAGATTGAAATCTGAGCACTGAGGGGCGGGGCGAGGAGGTATATATTATCATATTTTCGGCCTTTTTTCTCTTTCGGCCGAAAACCGAAAGTGCTGAAAGTGCCATTTTCGGCCGAAAATTTTCGGCGGCCGAAATTTCGGTGCATCCCTACTAGCATTCAATAAAAAAATAAAAAGGTCACCCAAAATACTTTTTTAGAGCAATTGAAAGAATACAGTAACCAATGTAAACTTGAGGGCTTTAAGCTAATACAGAGAGTGCTTTTCCAACAAAAATAAATACAAATTAACAGCGACAGTGGGAGCCAGCAGCCTGTCATGGCGTCCATCCTGAACCAACAGAATTGAACATTTATGTTGAAAACACATAGTCCTAGCTTACTGAAAAAAGTGCATCTTTTAATTCTTCACTCACATAAAAATAACCACAACATATAGCAGTAATACACTCCGCCACTCACCTTTTTCTTAAACTCAAAAATAAAATTCAAGTAAAAGTGTACAAGAGCTAAATAATGCATTCTGATGTCTAGCATTCAATAAAAACATTAAAAGGTCACACAGCCACCCTTTCTTAGAGCTATTGAAAGAATACAGTAACTATTGTAAACTTGGGGGCTTTAAGCTAATACAGAAAGTGCTTTTCCAAAAAATAAAAAATAATGAAAATAAACATTCAGAATTCAACATTTATGTTGAACATGCTGAAAAAAAGCATCTTCATTCACATGCAAATAACAACTTACACTCTGACACTTTCCTTTCACCTTAAGGATACTGTGTGTGTGTGCGTGCGTGCGCCTCTTCAGGTGTTGGTGTATTGCCGTGGTGCTAGAATGGAAGGCCATCTCCATTTTGCAAAGACGACATATCACGGAATTGTTTCCTTTAATGTAAAATAATTCCCATACTTTAGAGGAACGAGTGCCTTGCACTTCTGATAGTCTGAGGAGCCACTCGTGTTGCTACTACTCTCCGGTGCCGCCATCTTTGTTTTGGGTCTGACGAATCGACGCGCATATTTTGCGTCAACGTATTTTTTGCGTCGACGTCGTCGATGACATCGACGTTGTCCCAGCCCTAATCGTGATTCATATTCAAATGATTCTGAATCAATTCTCAAAAGAATCAGATTCTGAGTTCAGTTTTAATCACGGCAGAGCAGTGGTGCACGCCAAAGACAGATGTGGAAACAAAGTGTGGCAGTGCAGAAAATCTATGCCACAATCAGTGTTTTCAGTTACTTTCACTTTCCCTTTATTTTAGTTTGTTTTTTCCCTTTTTTTTCCCCTTTACAAACAAGTTTTTTTTTTTATTATTGACATTATAAAATTATAGAATAAATCTCCCCTGAACTGAATTTTTCTGGGACTATTATCGTGATTTATTAAGGAACAGGTGGTTTATTTTTCATGCTATCCTGGGTTAATTAAAATGCTGACAGGATTAATCCTGTCTGGCGCCTGAAGATTTTTTAAGAGAAAATATTAATATAAATATTACGCTTTAAGTGCATACACTAAAGTCAAGTGCACAATATACCAGCTATATCAAACACATTACCATTTGTGCCCGAATTAAACTACGATCCCGAAATTCTTTCACAAACCCACGCACATAGCAACGGAAGAGTTTATTTGTTATAAGAAGCCAACAAACAACATGAAAGACGAGCTCACACTCATAATTGCACTGATTTGCACACAACAGGGGAAAACACAGAAGAAAATAATGACGAGGCAGTGGTTCGGGATATGTTGATGTTTTCATTTTATTACTTTTTCTTCCCCCCTCCCCCCGATTCCTTCTCTACTCTTGCGCGCTCTCCATGTCATTAGCTTTTGTCATTGCCGGTCACTCGTTTGTCAGGACAGTGCGCAAACCTGATGATAAAAGTTTTACCTTCTACTCGCAGAGTAAACAGAAAGAACAGTGCATACGGGATGCTTGATACATTTTTTAAGCAACAACTTTGCTATTTAAACCGCTTTACTATCACCTGTGGAGGTGAGGAGAGAAGCTGACAGCTGCACTCTCATATAAGCAGATATATCTCTCATCCTGGACCAGCAACTTCCATTTGTGCTTAAAAATGAAATTAATAACATGGCATAGATTAATTTTAAATAATAATTCTTGAACATAAATAAAAATAATAATCTAATCAGTTGAAGTAATAGTATTCAGTGTGTTTTGATGGATAACCAATATTTTTTTTTGTGCATTTAAGAGATTTTTTTATAAGGTTCTAAAGAAAGAAACTGAAAAACTGAGACAATCTTTTAAACTATAGAACCATTTATTTAATCTTGTGGATGTACCATGTTTTGTTCACAGCTCATACTTAATGTAAAAGGCCAGTTTCTGTAATGTGACTCGTTCAGACTTTTAAAACAGCTGTTAAATAAAAAGCTGAAAAGGGAAAAAATGTATTTTGAGGAAACTGAAAAAAGAAAGATATTGAAGAACAAGATGCATCGTGATGCATCAAGAATCGTTCTATAATCAAATCGTTACCATTTGAATCACAATCGAATTGTGAGGCCAGTGAAGACTCACACCTCTAGTTTCCACCTGGTATTAAAATTAGAGATACACCGATCGACCGGCCAGGGACCGGAATTAGCCGATTTTCCGCATGCTCTGCCCGGACCGGTAACCGGCCGGTCAGCCTCACGTCTTTCCGATTCCAAGCCGGTCCGTTTTGTTGCCAGCGGCGCTGGCAATAATGTCACAGCTGCATGTAAATATGTCATTGGCGTGGAAGATCATCACTGCAAAGAATACATAAAGTTCGAAATGTGTAATAACTGTAAGGCCAAAGTAAACCGCGGGGGAACCACAACAATAACTTTCGTATCAACAAACCTAATTAGACATTTATAACACCATCACCCAGCTGAAAATGCCCATTTTAAAAAAGAAGCTAAAAAGTGAAAGTGGCTAAAGCTAGCCAGACACAAGTCAGCAGCCTCTCCTATCATTCCTTGGTATGAGCAGCGAAAAGACCAAAGCAATTACGAGGAAATTGATGGAATTCATGGTCCTGGATGACCAGCCGTTCTCCATAGTTGAGGACAGAGGCTTCAGAAATCTGATTAATTTCCTCGATACAGAGTATGAGGTACTTTCCGACGTCGCGTTGCCAGAGTTGTTTAATCTCGTGTCATGTCACACACGCAGCCTGTTATCTGTCAACATTTGGGTACACAAATCCGGGAGAGGGGAAGTGGGGTGCTGGATGGCAGAGGCAGGCTAAATACTATACAAATTGTGCCGTTGTGATTTAATGTGCTGAGTAACGTAATTTTTCCCACCGTGTCCGATATTAAAATCAGTGCGACACACATTGCAAATGGCGTGGGCATTGTCGGTATGGCTTCGGGATATGAAATTCAATTCTTCCATCCAGCTGTTGTTAAATTTACATGTATATTTCGTTTTTTTCATCGGAGCACCAGCTGAGACTTCCTCTCCCATCTACCAGTGATGCTTGATTTAAAAAGTAGGATGCGTTTCATTCAAGATCTGGCAACTGGACCACCTTGGAATAATATCTTGATTTGATTATTCATATAACGTGGTTTGGGCCATACAAATTACGCGAGTTGTTTTTGGGAGAAATAATAAAACGGCAGACTCCCTGGAAAAACGGGAGTGTTGACAGATATGGTTACAAGCCGTTCCCGAAGCAGTGCTCAGTTTTACAACTGATATTTGGACATCTAACGTAAGTTGAGCGTATTGGACACTTCAGTTTTTCAGATCTTTGGAATTGTTTTGCTAGACGAGTAATAAAGAGAAAAAGGTCCATTTATAAAAATAGTGGGAAATTACATCTGTTATATAAAGCAACTCATTTGCAGTTAATTTTTATTTCTACCTCTTTCTAGTCAAAGAGCACTTTATTTTGAGAGTTAAGTGAGAGAAGATCCTGTAACTTAGTGCAGTTTGGGGGAAATTGTAATGTTTAATAATTTATTTTATTATGAAAATAAAATGTAGCACTGAAGAAAGGTAGATTTTGTTTGTATATGTGGTCAATAATAGTTTATAAAGAAAATCGGAAAAAAATCGGTATCGGCAGGTCACACGTGCAAAAAAATCGAAAATCGGCCAAGAAAATTGCAATCGGGTGCATCTCTAATTAAAATGCATTTCAGGTCACCTGATCACATGTGGTCAGGAGATGAGACACATGGTGTTTACACCTGGTCACTTAAATGCATCTCATGTGACCACTTGTGTTCGGAATTAGAGGGGAGGGTCTCTGTTTCATGACCACATACATCAATCACTATGTCATTCAGTGTGAAACTGCATGATAATAAAGTGCAAAGTCAGAAAAGCAAGCAAGCAACAAAGAAAAAAAAAAAAAAAAACGCCACGTTGCTTCTCCCAGATGCGGTTGAAATATATCCAAAACGCAACATGTCACGCAGAATTATCCGTTATTTTAGTGAATTACCTGTATAAAAGGAGCTTCAGGTTTTTGTGCTTGACATCTGTGTTTATATCAGACACACTAAAGAATATCCATGAATCTCTCATGATTGTGTATGTATCCCTCTTTTAAAATGTTCTGATGGGATGGTTATTTCCTTTTAACTCTTTCCCCGCCAGCGTTTTTAAAAAAAAGTTGCCAGCCACCGCCAGGGTTTTTGACGATTTTCGCTAAAATTTAATGGCCCGCAGAATATTTTCTTCCATGAATATATGAAGATGCTATATATCACAATAAAGATCTGAGCCTCTGCTTTTAGGCAAAAAAAATGATTTTATTTTATCTTCATTTGTTCTTTTTTTATTGCGACTTGAACAGAGGTCGGTTTTGTCAAAAAACAACATTTCAGACAAAAAGCTGATAAAAAGGCATGTTTATGTCTGATATTTTGAGCTTCTCAATACTCCACTTCTTCATGTTTGAGACGATTGCAGTCTGTTTCTTTGATCAAAGAGTTGCGTACTCTTTCAAAACATGCTCTGTCACTGATGCCAACCCTTTACACATCCTATTCATTGTAAAATACAAATAGAAACAAAACACTGCTTTACAAAGTACACCATAGAAAACAACTCAATCTCACCCACAACACAACCCATTCTCCTCTGCTATGCTACAATGTGACCCTAAATTATAGAGGTGGATGTGAAGTACCTCACTGTAGCCTGGTTATGCTTAGTTTAGTCAGTTCAGTACAAATGGTACACGTTTGTGAATGATGCTGCACACCACACAACACAGTCAGTCAGCTGCTGTCTGATTCTGCATCTTTCACATTTTAATCTCTTTCATTCAGAACACGGATCAAACAATCAATGGTGAGACCGTACTACTCCCAATATCATAATCATAAGCTTTGCTACCCTGTCTCCCTATTTGACACCAATAAGGGAGGAAATCACATCAAGACAAAACACAAACATACTGTAGTTGAAATCAGCTAGATAAAGTGAAGGAATGGAAAGCAGAATGAAGTACAATGCAGCTGGAATACGTCAAAAATATAAACCTTAGACTATCGGTCTAAGTGCGCTTTCCAAGTCATTCATCCACCTACAACCTTGTTTCTTTCTGTAGCCCCTAGACTGCAATGGGCTTGGAGGAAACCCTTGAGGAGGGCAATGATATACTACACACCTCGCACCTTCAGTGTCACATCTTCATCCCTCTTCTTGCTATTCCTCCTCCTGCCTCTTTGTCTCATCAACATCCCCCCGTCAACAAGTGTCAGGATCTCCTCTCCGTTCTCCATACCTCTCTTTCAAAATTAGAAAATATGCTGCCTGTCCTATTTGGTCATCCTGTTGCCTCTGCAGTGCCCCCTCCCTCTCCTCTCCCTCTGTTTCCACATGCCTGATCACATGGTCTGCTAAACCAATCAAATCATACGTCTTACACTTCCCCCGTTTCTTCAAAAACAGGGAGATTGTATACAGCAGTCCCTCTAACCTTACATACACAGTGCTGGGTAGTAACGCATAACGTCATCTTGATTACATAATCAGATTACAAAAATGTAGTACTTGTAATTACTTGAAACTGCAGCTGTGTAGGCAACACACAGCTCATACGGAGACAAAAAAAAAAGAAAAACTCACGGACAGCAGACAACACGTGGATACATTCTTGTATTCAAACATTTAATGGGAGCGCAAATCCGAAGGCAGGTATCTCAAGACGTGTTTTCCTACATTTCAAACGACATTTAACCTAAAAACGAATGACGGTACGCAACCAAAGTGAGATGCTCCAAAAGCGTCTGTCTGACAAAAATACAAACCTGTACATACAATGTTGCTCACATATTATTGTAGCCCAGTTAATAATAAACAAATAGATTTGTTCTAATTTTGTGAAATTATTCAGATTGCATCATCTCTGACAAGGATGAAAGACAAAACAATTACTAGTTTGTAGCCTAGTCTTTCTCACTTTAATTACCGTAATTTCCGGACTATAAGCCGCAACTTTTTTCCCACGCTTTGAACCTCGCGGCTTAAACAACGATGCGGCTAATATATGGATTTTTCCCGCTTTCAAATTTTAGTAAAAAAAAAAAAAAACATTCTGTGACGTGCTCAGTTTTTTGGCGGCATGAAGCTTTCATTAGATCATTAGACCGGTACATTAAACAAATGAACTTTACACAGGCTTTAACGAAACACGGCTTGTAACAAAAATAAATCAGCTTTAACGAAACACGGTGTGGCAGCGGGGGCGTGGTCAAGCCCCCGACCGGGAGAGAAAAGCGGTAAGGGCGCTTACACCTGAGCTAATGTCTAACACCTGTGTCTAATTTCAGTAAGCGTGGGGAGAGCGGCATAAAAAGGCAGCAGAGAGAGTGTGAGAGAGTGAGTGAGTGACAGACAGACACACGTCAGTCTAGTGTTGGCACATAGAAGACCAAGAATTGAGAAACTTTATAAAATTGATTGTAAACATTGCTGTGGCCATTAAAAGCCTTACCTGGAACGTCAAGTGCCCTGTTTCACGTGTCCTTCTTGGGAAAACTGTCACACTGGCACCAGTGTGTTAAATTAAATTAACCAGTGTGTTAAGTTAAATTAGTATATTGTTTTGTATGAATGAGTGATCAGGATGGTTTTCAAATAATTTTGTATCAAAAATTCTAGGCTACAAGATCCAGTTCTCAAAAGTCTTGTGGACAAATGTTTAGTATGTGTTATATGGCATATTTCAATGACTTCAAAAACCATGCATAAACGTTATTTTCTCAAAAATACAAACCTGTACATGTTGCTCACATATTATTGTAGCCCAGTTTGTGTTGTATACAGAGTTATCAGGCTTGAGCCATTAATATGTTTTTAAGCAACTGAAAAAAGCACAAATGTCAAAGCATGTCAAAACTTCTCCAGGGCCCAAAACACCCTCAGACCCCAGAGGGTTAAACTCGCCTGTGCGTAATCAAACGCATCAAGGGAGACTGATGCGGAGGCAATTGTCATTACATTTAGCATCTTTGCCTCGGACAGACGACTTCTCGTAGCAGTTTTAACTTGGTTCTGGAGGCTGAACCCAGCATAAAGCGCCGCATTGCCCTCCACATCACAATAGTTGCAGAAAGCGTCACAGAGGGGCGATTTTACGAGTTTGCCACATAAAAAAGTGGGAGGTGTGCACAATAAACATGAAAATGTGTATTTGGAAGAGAGAAAAATGCATGCAGTTGCTTTGATAGCAGAAAGTAATAAAATAACTTGTTTATGTCTAAGAGTTTTCTTGGTGAATTTAAATTAGTTCAATAAACGGGGTCTCTGATATTCGTAAACTATAATTTAATGTATTAATTGAAATTGAGTACATTTAGTATATTTTAAATGAACAATTTATTGAAACAGATCACATTTTGAACTTTCCTTTTATCATGTACCACATGATATACGGAAACCTTCCACAGGGAAACATAATGCATGCTATGAAGTCTATTGGACACCATCACCTTGCATTACACATTACAGGCAATAAAATAAAAACACAGGGCTGCGCACGCAGAGCTCAACACTTGGTGTGCGAAATACAAAAGGTTTTTTTTTTTTTTTTTAAATCAAGAACAGGCCATTTTGATTAGAAAATTAACTTCAGGCTTCACAAAACAAAGAGTTACCCAACGTAACAGCAAAATAAAAAAAATTAATAATAAAAATGGTGTAAATAAACTTGCGAACAGTGAAACAATGCAAGCACATTAATTATTCAAACCCGATGCTAAGAAAACCAGTTGCGAAAAGTTAATTAAAATGTACTTATTTTATAACTTGTGAAATTGACTTGCATTAAAGAATAAATATGAAAAGGCTTTCTCCTTTAAGATGGATACATGATGAGGCACTGTAAAGATAACAATCAGCCACGAATGATATTTACTTAAAAGCTAGAGCATTAATTTTTGCATATTTTAATTGAAGTTCAAATGTAGAATTTACTTATAGGGATAATTCACCTAAAAATGTAAATTCATAATTTACTCTCATTTGACATTATCAAGTTTGCCGATGACACGACCGTGGTGGGTCTCATCAGCAAGAATGACGAGTCAGCATACAGAGAGGAGGTGCAGCGACTAATGGACTGATGTACAGCCAACAATCTGTCTCTGAATGTGGACAAAACAAAAGAGATGGTCGTTGACTTCAGGAGAGCACTCTCCACTGCACTCAATTCATTTTCACTTTATACCTGGCTGCTACATCAATAACTGCTATGTCCATAGAACACTATTTCATAGTATGTTATGTTTACATTTGGCATTTTTAGAAAGTGTCATCTTTTTGCACAACTCAGATTACAAATGTGTACTGGTCGGTGCTGCACTGTCTCTTACAGTGCCTATTGTACTGTCCCATACTTTTTGCACACGTTTGCACAAGCACTTTAAGTAGGAATGTTATTTAGTCTGTGTAGTCTCATGTGGTTCTGTGTTTGTCCTATGTTGTTTTATGTAGCACCATGGTCCTGGAGGAACGTTGTATTATTATTATTGTCGTTCAACTGTATATGGTTCAACGACAATAAAAACCACTTGACTTGACCTTTACCCTCATGCAATCCCAAATGTGTTTGACATTTTCTTTTGCTGAATGCAAACAAAGACTTTTAGAATAATATTTATACAGGTCCATATAATGCAAGTGAATGGTGACCAGAACTTTACAGCTCCAATCACATAAAGGAAGCAAAAAAGTAATCCATTAGATGCCAGCATTTAAATCGATGTCTTCAGAAGTAATATGATAGGTGTGGGTGAGAAACAGGAAGTAGTTTTTACTATAAATCTCCACTTTCACAATCTGAAACTGAGAGTGGAGATTTATATATATATATAAAAGGGACATAAACATTTATCTGTTTCTCACCAAATGTGACAGCATCACTTCAGAAAATGGATTTAACTAGTGAAGTCATATGGATTACTTTTATGCAGCCTTTGTGATTTTTGGAGCACCAAAGTTCTGGTCACCATTCTCTTGCATACACCTAAAGAGCTGAAATATTCTTCTAAAAATCTTTGTGTTCGGCAGAAAAAAGTTAATTTATTAACATTCATTTTTGGGTGAACTAACCCTTTGAATAAGCGTGAACTTGAAAATATTAATGTAGAATGTACTTAATCTTTTATGCTATATTTACTTAAAATATAAATAATAAAAAAAACAATAATAAAATGTGCAATATGCTGCAAAAAACTTTTTTTCTACAAGATGTGATTACAATACAAAAGTGTCAAAAACAGTTTCAAACAAAACTATTGTGAACCTTACAGTGAAATTGAAGACAGCAACACATCCTATAATGCCATGACATTAATTCCTTCCACGAGACCAGTAGTGCCAGACCTGCAAAGGCTTCCGAAAAAATCTTTAACTGACCTCATGACATCTGTGATATGTTCAAAACGTTCAACATCTGAGTGCATGAAACCAACTTTGAAGAAAGGAAGATTTTTGTTCTTACGTTTGTGACGATATCAAATGACAGCAATGAGCATTGCACAGAACTTCCAAACAGCATCACTGAACATTTCTATAAATGCAATGGACTTCATCTGCTCTCAGTTTACAGAAACTCCTCCAAGTAAACACAACACAATATTCCATGCGTATTAGTTGCACTTTTTCCACGGTGTTGCACTTACCAGTCGCTTGCTGTAACGCGGTTTGGAGTCGTCCATTGTCAGAATAAAGCCTCACGCGTCGCCCGCCGCAGCACGGGCGAGTCGCGAGCAAGCAATTCTCCGTTAATCGTGCCAGAAATAACCGCCACAACTGTGCGGGCCACTGTACTCGCTGTACTTCCAAGTCAAAATACGATAATCTACATGAAAACGGTATCGAATACTCTGTCAGGACAGTATAATGAGATATACTTTTTCAATCGTAAACAAAATTCGTCTAAAAATCGTTCATATAACCAATTCAAAATGTGTGCATGTTCTTTAATAATTTCAAATCGTTGTACTAAATCAAATGTTTACACTAAAAAAAGTGTAGAGGATAAAAACAGCAGAATATAGATGTCAAGCTGAAGGGACAATAAACGAGCATCAGCACCAGCTAACCAACCGCTAACTAGCCCACTAACCCTTCAAAAAGATATACAATTACGAAGTGCTATGGGGGCTTGCTTATACATACGGCTTATATGTACAACTGTCTGATATTGCAGTAAAACATTATGGAGGTGCGAGGAGTGAGGCGCGAATATTTATCGAGTAACGTAAGCTAACCCCCGTTTAAGTTTCAAATAAAACCATATTTCCACAAGAATTAAACTCTGGCTCAGAGTGAGGGAAATCCAGCCGTTAAAACAGTCTTCCTGTACTTTGTACAATTAAAATGTACATTCCGTCCAGGCTTCCCTAGTGACTTTTCTGTTCTAAGTTTAAGTAAGCATTATTTAGACAGCTCCACTGTGTAAATTCACGACAAAGTTAATGTAGAAAATCATTCGCCGCCATTTTCAGATCGTCACAGAACCACAACGAAACAAATCCCGCCTACTACACTTCAGGATCCAATCACAGACGAATGCGACGCTATCGGTTTGACTATCATTGGGTAATATTGATGTCATTTCACAGGAAGGCGGGACCAAGAGATCAGTAGTTGCACACGTGACAAGAGGAGCCACGGTCTCATTGACTGAAACTGCATGCCGATCAATGCACCTACACAAAGATTGGTTTACGTGTGGCGAAAGTCCTGAAGGTAGCCAATCAAACATCCAATTTAAACAATACGGTTCAATTTTGGCCGAAGTTATGAGACAAAAAAATATAAATATAAAATAAACAAACAGCTTGTAATGTCATCAGTAAACTATATATCCATTATATATACCTTAGACCGTCCCAGGCTTGACGTCCGATCGCTTGTGGACACCCAGTCCATGTCCGCCTCCTTTGGGCCGTCTTGTGGAAAGAAATCTACATTTTCTTTCAAATTAGCCCGCTAACAAAGAGCAAGTTCACATAAGGCCCCCATAAAGTCCTCGACATCTGTTTGTGTCGGATAAACTGGAAAAACACTGCACAGTGAATTGTACGTAACTGACCACAGATATCTCCGCATGGTGAAACTTTTAATTTTAATCCAAGGGTAACAGATCAGGAAGTAGTTGCTGATTCGTCAGCTATCAACGCAGCGTAGTCATTGATTGGATAGAATATCAGTCGATAACTACAGTGACAAAACCAAATAAATATTGCAGAAAACGTGCTCCCATAAATACATAAAAACGAATTTATAATCTTTAACCCTGTAAGACCCCAATATATATATATATTTTATTTTTATTAAAATGTGTAATTCAGATGTTGTTGTAGGAGTCCTCTGATTCAGATAATGAAGGATTTATTAAATAAAAATATATTTGTAGGTTTTTAGGGAAAGGTAATATTGTAACGTTGGGCCTAGTTGGGAGCATAATTTCGGCATTTGCAATCAAACTGTCAGAACAAATACACAGAACAACTAAAGGTTCATTTTGAGTGTGGATTGCTTATGTAGCACTATAACAGTACATTTCATTAATAATAATCACCCAACAGTCCTATTTTTATGAATCAGAATTTATTACAAAAATATAAAAACTGGATAAAATATTATATACAAAACAGAATGAAAACTTTGTCAAAGAACCAGTGTCCAGTGTTCACTTGCCATGATAGTCCCAAAAGCAGTTCCTTTCCTCTGAAAAGCAGAGATGGAGATTTCACTTCCTGCAGAACGTATTAGAATATCCTTTTTTGCAGTGTCTGCAGCGTCCTCTTGTTGTCTTCACCGGGAAATGTGCGACCATGTCCCAGCGCACATCCGTTGGTGGTTCACATGCCCTCTTGGCTGGGACCCCATTAGGTGGACCCCCATAAGCTGAGGATGGTCTCTTCTGAGCAGTCACATGTCTCTGAGGTGTCACTGTTATGGACGTCAAAGGACTCCCACTGGCTGAAGATGGCCGCCCTCTCCTTGGTGTGTTGACAGCTGTGTTTGTCAGGATGAGAGAGGATGCTAGTTGCGCCTGAAACAGTCTCTTCAACCTCTTTTTCTAGGGAATATTGAGAGCTTTTCCCCTTTGTAGAGGAGCCAGGCATTGAACACAGCAAGGCTAATGGTGTGCCAGAAGATGTAACTGTACCAGCGGCACGATTTCATGGGGAACTAGTATTTGGCTGCAAATGAGTCCAGCAAATCCACACCGCCCATGTATTTGTTGTAAGCACCCACTATGTAAGGTCTCTCAACTTCAGTGTAGGATTTGGTGGCTTTGTTCCAGCATTGAAACTTTTGCACAGGTTCAATGCCAGCAAAGGATGACACAAGTGTGACTGCCCTGTTGTCATACCATTTGACAGCACAGATGTTGTGGTTTGCCTCCACTCTGATATCAAAGCATCCTCTTCCCTTTTTCTTCAAGATCTTCTCATCTTCAAGGTTACAGTTGGGTAAGCGCACATGCCTGGCTGTTCCCACATAATGAATTCCATGAGCAAGGAGCTGAACTACTAATGAGACACAGGTGCAGTAGTTGTCTGTAGACCTTGTAGTTCTGACCTTCTGGAAGCATGGAGGCAAGCTTCATCACAACGTCACCTGACATTTCAAGTTCAGATTTGGCTTGTTTTCCATTGACACTGCCTTGATACACGTCAAAGTCACAGAGCATGTCAGAGATGGCAGTTCTTATCCACAATTTGAAGCCCCAGTATATGCAAGGTTTTCATTTCAATTCCACTGAATTTCCCCTTGAATGGAATCATCATCTCATCCACAGAGTTGTGCTCTTCGGGTACCACCTGCAGGCATTTCTCTCTGAATGAATCAAGCCATGGTCAGAGTTTCCACAGTTTGTCTTTCTTCATGCTCTCTGGCATTGTCAAGTTGTTGACAAAATGTAATGATGTCAGCAGAGATTGGAATCTGTGGCGTGACATCACATCAGAAACAGGAGTGTACCGCGTGTCTGACTACCAATACATACGGACACCAGGCATTTGCATCAGGCCCATCTTCAGGTACATGCCAATCATCTGTTCAACTTCCTTGGTGTTCGTGTTTATAGTTGTTCCAGTCTTTTGAAAGCTGTACTGATTCACCTGTTCTGTCAGAGCCTGAATCATGCCTTCTGGCACAAACATCTGGAAGTACTCCAGTGGTGTGTGGAGGGAAACATCACTGGTCTGGTACGAACCAGAGAAATCAATATTAGGACTGATGAAATCCTTTTTCAGATATCGATACCGGTCCCGGGGCATAGTCTGTTTAGTTGGTTGGTTTGGTTTGGTTGGCTCGATTTCCTCCTCATCATCATCGTCTCTGATTCTCTTTGTCCACTTCCTCGACATTTTCAACCACCTCTTCATCACTTGAATCACTGGCGTATGATTCAATGTCAACACCACTCTCTCCGTTTTGGATAGCATCAATGGCATCTTGCACAGTGCAGTACACAACTCTCCTTGCTGGTGTCATTCTGAAATGGAAATAATAGTTAGAGTATGTTCAAATATAACAAATTCCAATGCAAATGAGTCCTATTTATGCAATACATTCCACTGAAGTCACACAGTACTGTCTGGCTAGCCTTATGTGCTCTCTACTTAACAATCTAAAAGGAATATACAAACCCCCGGACCTCATAAATCCACACTTTCCAGAACATTAACACCTGTCCCTGAACAATGCACCAAACATGCAACCCCCACATTCCAAAACATTTGCACTTGTCCCTGAACAACCATTTTCTGTATCTGCCTTGTGCAACAAGCAGATATTTGGGCAAACAAACAAAGTCCAGATAAAAAACTGTTAACTATATTTGACTGCTAACAGAAATAACATTGATTTAGAATTATTCAAATCTGGTCTAAACTGAAAATTATTGCAAATAACACATTTATAAAGAGTGAATCATCAAATACATTGTATTTCTGTACATATTTATCCTATATGTGATAGTGTAATGTCTCCATGCAGTGTGCAAGGTGAAAAAGTGCTATTTTGACTACCATTTTCACCCAATGTTGTAAAGTTACAACAAAGACATAACAAGCTAAAAATCTAATTTGATGCATGCAATCCACAATAGAACATGTAGCTCATGTAAATACAAACAATCACAAAAAAAAAAAAAACTGAGATTTTACTTACTTCAATGTTGATATATCCAGTCGAATGAAACAAGGCGATGCACTTTCAGGAAAGTTTGCAGGTGAAATGAGTTCAAGGCCTTATGGCCAGACCTATTTACACATTTACTATCCAATGGCATTGTGATGCAAGACAATAGGACCCATTGGCTATGTAAATGTGGTCGTTAAAAAAAAACATTTGCAAATGTGTTTTTGGAGAGCTAAAATTGATGTTGTGATTTTACAACAATGGATCTTACAGGGTTAAGCCTGGATGAAAGAACAAGTGACACATCTGTATATAACTCCGGTCTTTTAATGACACAACCACACTGCGATAACTCTATAAATAAATTGAGGAGCCCCCATAATATGCTATTCTACGTTTTTTGTTGACACAAGACAAACATATATGCATCGTTAAATGAATATTCTGGGCTCAGTACAGGTTAATTATATTATAACTAATTAGTATAATTAGTTTACTGTATAATGTTGATACCCATAAAAAATCATGTCAACTCAATGAAAATCGAGGTTACAGTGAGGCACTTACAATGGAAGTGAATGGCGGCAATTTTTGGAGGGTTCAAAAGGCAGAAATTTGAAACTTTTAATTTTATAAAAGCACTTACATTAATTCTCAAGATGAAATTGTATATTATTTGAGCTGTAAAGTTGTTTAAAGTGTCATTTTTACAGTCATTTTAGGGGTTGTTTAACGTGACATCATCATGGCAACAAAGTTGTAAAATTGGCTATAACTTTACACAGAATAGGTTAATAGGAGATTTTATTACACTAAAATAATTTTAACATGCATATTGTTTACGTAATGTGGCTATACTTTTGAAACAGTGCCTATTTTTTATATTTACAGACTGGTCCCATTCACTTCCATTGTAAGTGCCCCACTGGAATCCATTTCAGTTTTTGGGCAAGTCAAAATAAATTTTTGTGGTGATCAATATTATGCCACAAATACTGTCGATTGAGCTTAACTTGTATTGAACCCAGAATAGTCCTTTAATTAAGCATTTGATCAGTAATGACTGAAACCCATTCATCCTCTTTGAAAAATCGTAAAAAACATAATTTGGACTCTGATTGTTTTTCAATAAAGACTAAGTAAAAAATGAGACCTCATAAAGCAAAACCTCTCTCTTTTGTATCTTTTATCTTTATATGTGAAATATATCATAACTTTACTGAAAATAATTGTCAATAAAAACATGATCTCATATCATAGCTCTTTATAAAAATCTAACAGATAGCTTGCACATCACATTTTAAAGTAGTGCCTCTAAAAGTGCAAGTCCAATACATACGAACAAAATAGGAGGAACAGAAAAAAGAAAACTAAGATAAAAAAGAACAGAAACCTTGCAAAGCTTATGTCAGCCAGCTATACACGAGAGCACCACAGATGATAGCGAGAATTGTGCAGCACAGCATGATCATCATCTTCTTCTACAGAGGTGTAAGGGAGAGCCAGGAAACCATGGCAATAACAGTTGAGGAGAGCAAGAGGAATACAAAGTGAATGAGAGATTTGAAAGTTGAAGAGAACAGATGTAGAAGAGGTGTTAAATTCATGTGCAAGAGACAGAGGACATCCATGCAAGAAAAAAAAATGAAGAGAGAAGAAAAACAGATTAAACCCAGTGGAAAAAATAAACTGAAATGGAAATTAAATTCTTTTGAGCATGGTAGCATTGGAAGTCTGCATTTTGTCATTTTATATACATAAGTGAAATTGTAACTGGCATTGGAATTTGACACTTCAATTCACTGCATAGTACCTATAGCTCTAAAGTTACTGTACAAACTGACAAAATTGGCTCTTTAGTGAAAAAAGTTTCCCAACCCCTGCTCTAGAGCTTACTCAGAATGGTCCCAAAAACCAAAACATCCAGTGAGTGGCAGTTCTGCGGACAGAAACTTCTTGTTGATGAGAGAGGTCAACGGAGAATGCCCAGACTGGTTCAAGTTGACAGAAAGTCTATGGTAACTCAGATAACCACTCTGTACAATTGTAGTGAGCAGAATTGCATCTCAGAATGCACAACATGTCGAACCTTGTGGTGGATGGGCTACAGCAGCAGGCGACCACGTCGGGCAATTTATTAGGACCATAGTGTTCCTAATAAAGTGCTCAGTGAGTGTGCTGTATATCCACATATCTTGTAATTTCCAAGTTTACCCTGCGTGCTTCCTGTTGGAACTTTGCAGCCTTCTTAGTGTCAGCCACGGCTCTTTCCACAAAGCCCACCGTTTGGTCCATGTTGCTCTCAATCCTGTCTATCATGCTTCCCTGTTGACAGAATAAACTGCATATAAAATTTTGGGCATTTATAAAATGTGGTTTACAATGTTCTGCCAAAGAGGGACAGCAACAGCAGTAATAGTACAGTCTAGAAAGTTGGCCTAAATCCTACCTTTACTCTCTCTTAGCAAGAATGGCTTGCTACAAAGTAGGAGATGGACATAGTGGGAGTACAAAAACAATTGATTTGTGGCCATTTTATATTGTGGGCTTGTGGAAGTGACAGGGATTGCTGGGTTACTTGAGATTTCTTTATCAGCACATCTGCTGAAACTCTTTCCTCAGTATTGGATGTCAAACTCTGCTCAATGCCTGTTGACAACATTGGTTTACAATTACTATTTTAGCTCAGAATTTCTGAATATAATATATGAACACATTTAATCATCTAGTGACATAATAATTTAGTGGCATCAATAGGATCATACAGTTAAAGGATTCATACAGTTAAAGGATTAATTTCCATAGACAATAAAAAAAAAAAAAGAGCAGAAAACTGACTTTTGAGTTTATTGCGAGCATTGTTGGCCAGTTTCTTTATCTCATTGGTGACTGCCTCCAATTCATCCTGTGTCTCTGGGTTGGGAAATGATATAAGAGGTAAGAGAAGAAAAGAGAGAATTACAGGCAAATGTATAGAAACAGACCTAAACTCAATCATGGGGTGAGAACAGCATAGTACACATAAGTATATTTTAGATATGTATGTGGTATTATGCATATTTGTGACATTACAGAAAAATAAAGATACATTTAGATAGATATAAACAAGATAGAAGCTAGATAGAAACAAGCAAGAGCAAGGTCAAGGTAAATGGATGGGTGATTTAAACATAAAGGGTGATAAGACTTACTTTGGTCTGATGTAGGTGCAGAGAGGATGACAGAGGATGTCGCGTTATCTCAACCACTTTCTCGTCAATCTGGTCTGGATCGGATTTCTTCAATCTGTAGAACATACACAAAATGAGTCAGTTGTGACATTCAGTAATGCGATGTCCAGATTATTTCAGATAAAATGTAGTTGATTTGCAGATACCTGTGTAAAAAACTCATCCATAAATTCCTTATTTTCCATGGGAACTTCCACATCATCAGGGAATTGATCCGACTTCTGTTAGGATTTACAAACATTTGAGTATGATTTTTCACATCACTCTGCCAGCAAACCTAAAGCTTCTACCAATGTATGATCAACATGATCCATATTGACGCTTATCTTCAATTCTACATAAATGAAACACCTAAACTGATATGGATGTTTGCCATGTCCAGGGCAGGAAGACACAGTAGGTGACTCTCTGTCCTTTTCCTTTGGTGCTAAAATGCATTTGATAGGTTTTGCATCGGCTTTACACTCTCTTTTCTTCATGTTTAAATAAATCAGCGGCATATTATCTTATTTAGGTGTGAATTCTCTACTTTCAAGCCATTCTATAAACGTTAAGTAACAAAAGGTGGTTTCACACGGTTCCTCTGTATTTACAGGTTCCTTTTACAATGGGAGTAAGGCAGCACAGTCAGCTGAACAGATAGGGCATCAGCGTTTGCCAAGCTCATTAATGGAACATCAGCTGCATTGTCATGCATGAATGCTTATGGCACACATTGCACAAGATAAATATATATTTTCTTTTCGTGGCCGATTCCAGAATCGAACACGCTGGAGACGATGCAAAAATGTCAGATAGGAGTTGACGCTTGTCAGAAAGTCAGCATAATGGGGCCGATTATAGTGTACCATAACTCTCGGAAAACAACATGCTGATGATCATGTTACTCGCCTAGAACGGCACTCTTTTAACGGGCCCTTGTTGCCCCTTAAAAAAATAGGTGCATGACGCCCATGGTGTCAATGCATGTGCGCTTCTCTGATCTTATTGTCAGACAGGTTTTTTTCTTACATGATCTAACATTAACAATGTTCGCAGTGAAGATGTTGTTTACTCATAACGTATATGTATTTTGATAATTGTAACACATTAGCCCACCAATTATGATCCCCGAATCATCTTTCAAATTTGTATCTAGAAATGTATAGGCCTAGAATATATATAAACTTGTTACGTACACTTGTAGCCAAAAGTTTGGAATAATGTAAGATTTTACAACTGATCACAAAATATAGTCAGGACATTACTGATGTAAAAATCAGCACCATAACTATTTGAAGAAAGTCATTTTTGATCAAATCTAGACAGGCCCCATTTCCAGCAGCCATCACTCCAACACCTTATCCTTGAGTAATTATGCTAAATTGCTAATTTGGTACTAAAAAATCACTTGCCATTACATGAAGATTTCATACAAAATGTACAGTCTTCAAAGACAAACGACAACTGGCTCAAACAAGGACAGAAAGAGATGTGGAAGGCCAGATGTACAACTAAACAAGAGGATAAGTACATCAGAGCCTCTAGTTTGATAAATAGACACCTCACATGTCAGCTGACAGCTTCATTGAATTCTACCTGCTCAACACCAGTTTCACATACAACAGAAAAGAGAAGACTCAGGGGTGCAGGCCTTATGGGAAGAATTGCATAGAAAAAGACACTTTTGAAACAGAAATACAAAAAGAAAAGGTTAGAGTGGGCAAAGAAACAGACTTTGGACAACAGATAATTGGAAAAGTGTGTTATGGATCTTAAACTCATTGAGCTTTTTGGGATTAGCTAGACTGTAAGGTGCATGAGAAGTGCCCAAAAAGACAGCCACATATATGGCAAGTGCTACAGGAAGCATGAGGTGAAATGTCACCTGAGTATCTGGACAAACTGACAGCTAGAATTCCAAGGATCTGCAAAGCTGTCATTGCTGCACATGGAGGATTTTTTTATTAGAACGTTTTGAAGTAGTATAAGAAGCTCTGAAAAAAAAAAATTCAAACTTTAATAGAAATTTTTCATGTTATTAATATCCTGACTAAACATTGTGATCAGTTAAATGCCACTTTGGTGAATAAAAGTGCCAATTTCTTTCCATAAGAGCAAAATCTGTACATTATTCCAAAATTTTGGCCACCAGTGTATACAGGTGCTGGTCATATAATTAGAATATCATCAAAAAGTTGATTTATTTCAGTAATTCCATTCAAAAAGTGAAACTTGGATATTATATTCATTCCACACATATTTCAAATGTTTATTTCATTTAATTGTGATGATTAAAACTGACAACTAATGAAAATACCAAATTCAGTATCTCCGAAAATTAGAATATTACTTAAGACCAATACAAAAAAAGGATTTTTAGAAATGTTGGCCAACTGAAAAGTATGAACATGAAAAGGCGAGACGCTTCTGACGCTGTGTCTTGTTCAAGAGTGGCTTGACACAAGGAATGCGACAGCTGAAACCCATATCTTGCATACGTCTGTGCGTGGTGGTTCTTGAAGCACTGACTCCAGCTGCAGTCCACTCTTTGTGAATCTCCCCCACATTTTTTTATTGGTTTTGTTTCACAATCCTCTCCAGGGTGCAGTTATCCCTATTGCTTGTACACTTTTTTCTACCACATCTTTTCCTTCCCTTCGCCTCTCTATTAATGTGCTTGGACACAGAGCTCTGTGAACAGCCAGCCTCTTTAGCAATGACCTTTTGTGTCTTGCCCTCCTTGTGCAAGGTGTCAATGGTCGTCTTTTGGACAGCTGTCAAGTCAGCAGTCTTCCCCATGATAGTGTAGCCTACAGAACTTGACTGAGAGACCATTTAAAGGCCTTTGCAGGTGTTTTGAGTTAATTAGAAAATATTGAACCTTTTCACAATATTCTAATTTTCTGAGATAATGATTTTTGGGTTTTTCATTAGTTGTCAGTTATAATCATCAAAATTAAAAGGAATGAACACTTGAAATATATCAGTCTGTGTGGAATGAATGTATGTATACATTATCCAAGTTTCACTTTTTGAATGGAATTACTGAAATAAATCAACTTTTTGATGATATGCTAATTATATGACCAGCACCTGTATGCCCCTTAGCTGCATTTGCACCTGAGGTGTTCTGAAACACTGTTAGCTTCCTCACAGGTGTCCGGTATATGAATACGTCATACCTGAATCCCTGACCAAAAGGTTGAGCTCTGCATGGTGTTAGAAAAAATTTGAGGAAAACAACATTGCTGTGTGCAATTATGATTTTCATTGGAGTTATTTAGTGTGTTTGACATTGCGTATCGGTCATTTTTCACCTTTTAGGATTTGTGCTAGGTATTGTGCAATGTCCTGTCTCGATTTTGTGTGTTGACATCATTTTTGTCTTCCTTGCTTATAGATTTGAACATTGAGTTAGCTTCTGGCTATAGTTTTGATTGCAAGGATCATATTGCCTTGTTTGTGTTTTGTTTTTTGCATTCAAGTTTTGTCATTTTGTTTGTTGCAGTATTATTTTAGCCAGATTCATTAATAGGTACACTTTACCCTAACATTCAGCCAAAGCAGCCATCAAATTGCCACTAAGGAGGTATGTATGGGGTTAATAATCTCGTTTTTGTTTTGCCCATTACATTTATAGCACTGCTTTCAGATGTAAGATTTTATATTATATCCCCTTTTCTCCTAATTTGGATTGCCCAATTCCCACTACTTAGTAGGTCCTTGTGGTGGCCCAGTTAATCACCTCAATCCGGGTGGCTGGGGACAAGTCAATTCTGAGACAGTCAATATGCGCATCTTATCACGTGGCTTATTTTACAGGACACTGCGGAGACTCACAGCATGTGGGGGCACAATTTACCACATGCCCCATTGACAGTGAGAACCACTAATTGTGACCACGAGGAGGTTACCCAATGTGACTCTTCCCTTCCTAGCAACCGGGTCAATTTTGTTGCTTAGGAGACATGACTGGAGTCACTCAGCACACCCTGGATTCAAACTCATGACTCTAGGACAGGTAGTCAGTGTCAAAACTCGCTGAGCTACCCAGGCCCCCTCCAGATTTTATTTTTAATTATCATTCTGTTTTCTGGTATTGTAAGATATTACAACTTTATGGTTGTTTCAGACTTTATGCAGCCAGGAAAGTAATCATTTAACTTCCTGTGACCCAGCATGTGATAACATTTTTGAAAAAGATGTATATGTGTTGCATATGTAGTATATATTTAGGAATATATCATATTTAGGGATATTGTTAAATTTCGAAACCCATAAGTCCTGGTGTCCCTATATGATGTCTTATCTCTAAAAAGAAAATCACACTATTGCTTAAATGTTTATTTACAAAAAAATATTTGAAAATCAGTAATTATAATTACACATATTTTGCCCTTATATGTGGGAGCTAACTGCCCCAGAGAAAGTACAAAGTCATTTTAAATTTTGTATTAATTTATTTCCTTTAAATTTGTCATCTGCAGTCATGTCTGATATGAGAGAATGCAGTTTTTCACACTCAGGTTTCTGATAGAAGTATTTGCATGATGAAGATGAGCAGATGTACAGAAATGTACATGTGTTCAGTGTTCAGGAGCATCCCAATCCTTTAGATGAGCACATATGTGGATGTGTGTTTGCACACACAAAGCCCTCGGACAGACAGACACACGAACACACACACACACACACACACACACACACAAAATGTGTCAACTGCCCTTTTGTGCATCATCTTCCATGTACACTCTTTGAGGAATATTTCAAGATCTACATCATATTATGTTGTGTTTGTGCTCATTTGAATCTGGATAGTCTGTTGTAAATCATGTCATTGTCTATGTTATATATATGTTTCAGGAAGTAATAAAGAAAAACGTGAAAAAAAAAAAGTTTATTATACAGGTGCATCTCAAAAAATTTGTGGAAAAGTGGAACTTTCATATATTCCAGATTCATTACACATAAAGTGTCATATTTCAAGCCTTTTTTTTTGTTGTGATCTTGATTATTACAGCTTACAGCTCATGGAAAACAAAAATCCAGTATCTCAAAATATTAGAATATAGAATTTAAAAGACAGAAATGTCGACCTTCTGAAAAGTATGTTAATGTATGCACTCAATACTTGGTCAGAGCTCCTTTTTCTCGTCAGCCTGTGGTACTGCTGAGGTGTTATGGAAGCCCAGGTTTCTTTGATAGCAGCCTTCAGCTGGTCTGTATTGTTGGGTCTGGTGTCTCACATTTTCCTCTTGACAATACCCCATAGATTCACTATGGTGTTCAGGTCAGGTGAGTTGGCTGGCCAATCAACCACAGTAATACCATGATTAGCAAACCAGTAACTAGTAGTTTTGGCACTGTGGGTAGGTGCAAAGTCCAGCTGGAAAAGGAAATCAGCATCTCCATAAGCAGATGGAAGCATGAAGTGCTCTGAAATCTCCTGGTAGATGGCTACATTGACTCTTGTCTTGAGAAAACACAGTAGACCAACACCAGCAGATAACATGGCACCCCAAATCATCACTGACTGTGGAAACTTCACACTTGACTTAAAGCAACTTGGATTCTGTGCCTCTCCACTCTTCCTCCAGACTTTTGGACCTTGATTTCCAAATTAAATGTAAAATTTACTTTCATCTGAAAAGAAGACTTTGGACCACTGAGCAATAATTATTTGCAGTAATTCATGCAAAATGAGCCCCAACAAAGTATTGAGTGCATAAATTAACATACTTTTCAGAAGGTCGACATTTCTGTATTATACATTCTTTATTCTAATATATTGAGATACTGCATTTTTGATTTCCATGAGCTGTAAGCCTTAATCATCAAGATTAAAACCCCCCCAAAAAAGTCTTTAAGTATTTCACTTTATGTGTAATGAATCTAGAACATATGAAAGTTCCACTTTTTTTTTTTATAAAATTACAGATAAAAACTTTTCCACGATATTCTAATCTTTAGATGCTCCTGTATATATGTGTGCCAGTGGGAATTCCAACAATAAAATATATATATATAACACATGGCTATCTCATCTTTTTTATGTTTTAAATTTAAAGTTGTGAAATATAATTGTTGTGAAAATAAATGTATTAATTACTAATAACTGTTCTAATTTGTCTGCAAATTAAAAAGCATTATTTATGAATTGGTAGGATCAGCTACATGCATTGTACATTTCTGATTCTAAGCTTTAAAATGACATTTATTTTGATCAAGCAAGAGGTTATTCTTTTATTACATAATTATTATTTTTATTTTATTTTTTTCTGCAGGGAGTGCACCCACTAGCATGGTATAAGCTCAGTTCAATTAATTATTCAATCAATAACTTTGTTAATAGATATATTCTGAAAAAAGAAGTACAAAAACACATCATAATTACTAAAAAAGAAGTTGACAGTAAGATCTAATGCACTATCTTGGGATAACATACGCAATATAAGAGATGTAATAACAATCTTAGTGGGATGGCCATATTTGACAGGGAACACAATACACATTTGGTAATTAAGCATTTATTAAAAAACAAAAAAAATTATTTGGCATATTGCCATTATATATATATATATATATATATATATATACACACACACACACACACACACACTAAAGAGAAAGGTTTTGGAATACTAAAGAGATGTAACTCTAAAAAGAGTGAGGTACAGGGTGTTATGAGGTCCTGGGTCACGAGGTATGCATTTAAGGGTTAAATAGGAACTGTTAAATCTAGCCTTCATGAGCCATCCAAAAATCTACAACCACCTTAAAATCTATCGTTTTACGTATCAGGACACAATAAAAAATCATTTGGTCCTTAACAGGTCTTAAAATTAGGTAAATGTAACCTCAGATGAACAACATGCCATATTACACCGTGCCATGATTTAGTGAATAAAAATAAAGCCAAAATGGAGAAGCCATGTGTGAAAGACAAAGTACACCCTTACTGCTTCCATAGGAATTAAGAAGCTAAGTAGTAGCCAGGTGCTGCTAATCAAATGCCCTTGATTAATTGATCATCATCAAGTGTGACCACCTCTATAAAAGCAGACGTTTTAGCAGTTTGCTGGTCTGGAGCATTCAGGTGTGTTAACACAATGACAAGGAGAAAAGACATCAGCAATGATCTTAGAGAAGTAATTGTTGCAACCTATCAATCTTGGAAGGTTTATAAGGCCATATCCAAACAATTTAGAAGTCCATCATTCTACAGTGAGAAAGATTATTCACAAGTGGAACACATTCAAGACAGTTGCCAATCTTCCCAAGAGTGAACATCCCAGTAAATTTACCCCGAGGTCAGACCGTGCAATGCTCAGAGAAATTCTGAGAGTTCAATCTCAGACAAGCATGTTAAAGTTCATGACAGTACAATTAGAAAAATACTGAACAAGTATGGCTTGTTTGGAAGGGTTGCCATGAGAAAGCCTCTTCTCTCTAAAAAGAACCTGGCAGCACAGCTTAAGTTTGCAAAGTTGCATCTGAACAAACCACAAGACTTCTGGAACATTGTCCCTTGGACAGACAAGACCAAAGCGGAGATGTTTGTTCATATTGCACAGTGCCCTGTTTGGTGAATCCTCATACCAACTGTCAAGTACGGTGGTGGAGGGGTGAAGATTTGTGCTTGTTTTGCAGCACAGGACCTTGGCACCTTGCAGTCATTGAGTCGACCATGAACTCCTCTGTGTAACAAAGTATTCTAGAGTCAAATGTGAGGCCATCTACCAACAGCTAAAGCTTGGCTGAAATTGGGTCATGCAACAGGACAATGATCCCAAGCACACCAGCAAATCTACAACAGAATGGCTGAAAAAGAAAAGAATCATGGTGTTGCAATGGCCCAGTCAAAGTCCAGACCTCAACCAAATTGAAATGCTGTGGCGGGACCTTAAAAGAGCTGTGCATAAACATTTGCCCACAAACCTCAATGAACTGAAGCAACGTTGTAAAGAAGAGTGGGCCAAAATTCCTCCACAATGATGTGAGAGACTGATAAAGTCATTCAGAAAACGATTACTTGGAAGTTATTGCTGCTAAAGGTGGTTCTACATGCTATTGAATCATAAGGTGTACTTAGTTATTCACACATGACTTCTACATTTTGGCTTTAGTTTTGTTGAATAAATTATGTCACGAGTTGTTGTTCATCGGAGGTTGTATTTACCTAACTTTAAGACCTGCTAAGGACCAGATGATTTTATCATGTCCTGAATCGTAAAGCCATAGAATTCATGGAGGGTGTACTTTCTTTTTCACATGATTGTAGCCATCCAAAATATTAACAAAGACACTAATCAATACAAGTAAAATACAAAAACATCTAAAAGAAGAGGCAAGAGATTGTTGAAAGGTTTGGATAGAGTATTAATTTATTCATTACACACGGTCCACAAGTATTTCGTCTTTGTACAATTCTCACAAGGACAAACAAAACTGTTTATCTGTAAGGAACACACTTGCTGAAGAGCTTTTATTTGTAACACTTCTTCCTTCATTTAAATCCTCTAGACAGACAGAATATCCAAGGAAGAAGGGAGAAAGTGGGGAGGATGGATCGTCGGTCTTGAAATGAGGATTTAACTTGGGCCTTACAATGGTGCATCACCCATTTCAGTTTTCCAGAACAACTAGGTTTGCCTGTCATTAGGCTCTGCTAAAAATTAGAGCTCTGATGTACAAAGACATGTTTCAGTATGAGGCACCACTATAAGACTGTGTTTTATGGACATGAATGTGTGAAGGTTGAAGTTAAACAGTATGTTCACACTGAAAGAGAAATCAGAATGTGCACCTTCAAAATAATCAGTCTCTGGGCTTCAAGATGCACTCAGCATAACGGTCTAAAACCAAATCTACCTTATTCCATTGAATATTTGACTATTGGTAATTGCTTTTATTTCACTGTCTGTGTTGAAATAAGACAGCCTGTATTACTGTTTATCTGTACAGATAGTCAGCCTGGATGTTGGCAGCAATCTCAGCCTCCCACTTGTCTCCATTGTTGAGGAGTTTCTCCTTATTATACAGCAGTTCCTCGTGAGTCTCTGTGGAGAACTCAAAGTTGGGGCCCTGAGAGAAAGACAGAGGAAAACATTTGCTTCAATTAATCTGGTCCGGTTGAATGTATGGTCAGTTAATTCTATGAGCAATATCATGTCAAATATCAGATTATACATTTCACTAGTAGATCCCAATACTAGTGAAATTATCGGTGCCTTAAAAGTGACATCAAATATTAGCTAATAATTCTGCTTACTGGAAATACAGAATTATGTTAGATACATTTGCTGCTTACACACAGTTGCTGATTACATACATTTAAATACAAATTCTAAAGAAATACTTTCTCATTACATCTAAATAATCTTTTCAAAAATACATATTTAATGCCAGTGCTTGCTCATCCAGTTAATTCATACTTTACTGATGAAATCAATTCAGACATGATAATTGACATTAGGATGATATTCTCCCATTGCATTATTATACATAATATTCCACACTATACTGTATATAGTAGATTTATTAATATGGCACTCTCATTAAACCTCTGTAAAGTAAAAACTTTTCTCCTGCAGTGTCAAACTCAAACATTCAGAGCTTCAAACAGACATTCGATCCCTAGTGCTGAAATTGTGGCCACGATTCTGCCATTGGAGACAAATTTTGGGAATCCTAAAGGATTTCTATCATTGTAGGGCAAAATCGGCAATCTTACAACGTTCAGTGTGACGCGTTCAGCGACGGCCGATTAATAGCGTTTGCGATGATCTTTAGCCTCTGACAAAGTTCTGGCAGTGTCAGAAATTTAGCATTGCAACCATATAGTGTGACTGCTATTACGACAGCCAGATGATATAGTCTGCGCCTCTCTCCCCAATTCACTTGGAAAGAAACCTGCTCACATGTGCACTATAGCAACATTTGTGCTCAGTTATCACTCAAGCTCTTTTAGTGTTTTTTCTTCTTTTAATTTGATATAAAACGTTTTATTAAATAGACAGAAAATACTTGGCGAAAAGTGTAATACTTCAGAAATATGAACGCAATATTCTCTGAATTAAATAAATACAGAGCTTACAAAAAAATAAAAAATATAGCATTTTCTCGTTTTTTTTTCTTTATATTTATCATGCGTTTTCTTTAATTACTATTTTACTTTTAATATATTTACTTTAAATGTCTGTAAACTTCTTTATTTAAGATTCACACCACAAAATTTAAATTGGTAAGTATTTAGGGACATTTGAATCCAAATCAGCAGATACAGTTTGGATACAATTATAGAAATCTGTCATTTTTGTGTATTATCCATAGGGAATTTGCAAGCACGATATGTTATTAGCCTATATACATTTTTTATATTTTGTGTGGCCGAAAGTTAACTTTTAATAACCCACCTTTTTATTTTTCCCCTGTGTGAACTGAGAAGCCCACAAGTCTTTTTATTTCCACAATGAATATTTGCTTGTGGTACCCACTCATTACTGTAGGCTACCTCCCGCAATCGCGTTCATTCTCAACATCTGTAATTGTTCGTATTTGTGATCAGGCTGTCTTATTATAAGCCTATTTGACAAAATCGATCTTTCTTTTTACATTTTAGCATATGTTTGTGATGAAGTGGTATTGGAGCATCAGAAATGCTGATGTCCTGACTTTCAGAAGAAGTTTTCTGAAAAAATGCTCCTCCAGGGCAGGCAAATCTTTCGCTTCCAATCTTTTCGCCATTTCGCTTCTATTCTGCAACGCTTCACGTTCACTGATCGGGACCACAGTTAGCTACAATGTGTATCATACAGTCTGACATAATGTCGCAGTGTGCCTTATCGATATCAATGCATCCATATCATACAGTCTGACAAGCAACAATCTTAAAGGACTGAAAAAATCCTACAGTGTATAGCAGGCTTAAGTTTCCACTGTATCAGCCGAACTCATCGTACAACACCTGTGGCTACTAGTGTGCAATGAAGCGATTTCCATTTAGGACATCAAGTGTATTGGATAGAACAGATGCTAAAATAATAATTGTCACTTTTTTTTTTTTTTTATTGTCACGCAATGTATTGTCCCACGATAAACCGTCACACCCCTAATGATTATACACATACAAATGTTTTGATATACTGACACGCAGTACTTAAAAGTGAAGTTAAATTGTTCATTTTCACTTCAAATATAATGTCAGTAATGCCTGAATTGCCACTTAACAATAGTGATTTTTTAACCTAACAACAACTGTGGAAACAGATCAAACCCATTTTATATCCAACCACTGATAAGCTTTCATTTCTCTAGATTAATTAAAATATACCAGAATTTCTTGAATAAAGTGCTTATGGCAAAAATCAGTAGTCTCTGTCTTGCACGTTCTCAACTTTAAAGCATGTGCATGATGCAGCAGCAGCTCCATAAAAAGTGCTTACAGAGAACGCATAGAATGCACAGCTTATCGAGAATTCACGTGGGTGACATTTTTATGTCTGAAAAAATGGAATTACAGGTTAATCTGGAAAATAAATCACATCCCTCGTCTACATACAGGCTATACCATATACTTGGTGTATAGAATATACCTGGTGACCTCTCTCTACCGAAATCTCACCCCTTTGCATGAAAAACACAGTGATAATGGCCAGGATGAGTACTTGCACTAGTGTGGCGCCAATCTCTTACCTCTACAATGGCATCTACAGGGCAAGCTTCCTGGCAAAAGCCACAGTAGATGCATTTGGTCATGTCTATGTCATAGCGCGTTGTTCGCCTGCTGCCATCAGCACGAGGCTCTGCCTCAATTGTGATGGCCTGAAAGAGAAGCAAAGGGTGTCACCAATTTACATGCATTACTTTGGGGGAGAAAAAGTATGTAACAATCCTGACAGCTATAACATTTTATACTGTTGTAAATACTATTCCTATTTATTTGTGATACATAGCTAAGTTTTCAATAAGATGAATTTACTGCTTGTAATTACACTGTTATAAACACAGTGTAAGCAGAAAGACCAAGTGCAGTGTAAAAAAAAAGATTGTACCTGTGCTGGGCAGATGGCCTCACATAGTTTACACGCAATGCAACGCTCCTCTCCAGAGGGATACCTGCGCAGTGCATGTTCACCACGGAAACGGGGAGAAAGAGGGCCCTTCTCGAATGGGTAGTTAATTGTGGCAGGCTCACGGAAGAGATAGCTCATAGTCATTCCCAAACCTGCACCAACATTCAGATAGGGCCATACTATTTAGAGGTATCCCATATTAAATTATAAAAAGAAAGGTAACAAGTTGTTACTGACCTCTGAACAGCTCTGTCCACAGAAGAGTCTGAGCCGCACGGTCCGTGATAGACTTCATATCTGTAGCTTCCTCCTCATTGTTGACATACTCTAAATAAAGAAAATAAGCATTGTGACAAATGAAAGGACTTTGAAATAAACATACACTAGATTAAAATAGAGTGATTCCTGTTTTTGCTATTTTAGATACTCACTGATCCCCGCTCTGTGCGCTGATAGGCTGAGAGGACGTGCAAGATTTTGACTGGCCAGTAATGACCCTAAAGAAGAAGCCCATATCATAATCAGGTATAAGGCAATAAAATAATCTGTGCTTAATTCAGGGACAAACTCTCAATATTTTGTTGATATGTATATACTCCAGGGTCTGAAATTAAGGATGGCTAGGGGCAAAAATGACAAAGGCACCAGTAATTAAAAAAAAATGCCCTTATAATGAATTCTGCTTGTATATATTTGTAACATCAGACATAGTTCTTAAAGGGATAGTTCACCCAAAATGAAAATTCTCTCATCATTTACTCATGTTCATACCATCCCAGATGTGTAGGACTTTCTTCTGCTGAATACAAATGAAGACTTTTAGATAAACTCCAAAAAGCATTTTAAGGCCACATAGTCCAGTGATTAAATCCATGTCTTCAGAAGTGATATGATAGGTGTGGGTGAGAAACAGATCAATATTTAAGTCCTTTTTTACTATAAATCCTCCTCCCTGCCCAGTAGTTGGCAATATAAATGAAGAATGTAAATGATCAAAAACATAAGAATGTGAAAGAGAAGATTTATAGTAAACAAATACTTAAATATTGATCTGTTTCTCACCCACAACTATCATATCACTTCTGAAGACATGGATTTAATCACTGGACTATGTGGCCTTAAAATGCTTTTTGGAGCTTCAAATTTCTGGCCAAACTTCACTTGCATTTTGAAGACCAACAAAGCAGAGATATTCTTCAAAAAATGTGTGTTTGTGTTCAGCAAAAGAAAGAAAGTCAAACATATCTGGGATTGCATGAGAGAGAATAAATGAGAGAATTTTTTACTTTAGGGTGAACTATTGCTTTAAGTTTCTATTATAGTCCTAGTTATTCATATTATGCAGCAAATATGAGTTGATGTTGAATACATTTTTGGTTAAGAGATAATCAATTCTTAATCTTGAAAATTGTATTAATAAATTGATTAAAGTATTTGACAAACGAAAAAAATTGCCCTCATAAAAGGTAAAAATGGCCTTAATATAAAACTTAATTTCTGACACTGATATATACATATGTCACTGCATTTGTTTCAATTTAATTTGTACACCACAAATGTTATGTTGACTCACCTGGCCTGGATACGGTGTAGAGCAGACGTAATGCTGCAGACATCTTAAAGAAGTCCACTGAGAGTAACAGGGAAGAAGATAAGGAAATATGACTTGTTATAAAAGTATCTACTATGTACATTGCTGTGAAAAAGTATTTGCCCCTTCCTGACTTTGTCTATTTTTCATACTAATTTGTTTTAGATCTTCAAACGAGATATAACATAAAAAAGACAACCCGAGTAAACACAATATACAGTTTTTTTTATTGAAGCAAAAACGTTATCCAACCCCTATATCACCCATGTGAAACACTAACTGCCACCTTAAACTTATTAGCTGGTTGTGCTACCTTTAGCAGCAACAACTGCAACCAAATGCTTCAGATAACTGGAGATCAGTCTTTAACAATGCTGTAGTGGAATTTTGACCCACTCTTCTTTGCAGAACTGCTTTAATTTAGCCACATTGGAGGGTTTTCGAGCGTGAACTGCCTATGTAAGTTCCTGCCACAGCAACTCAATCGGGTTCAAGTCAGGACTTTGACTAGGCCACTCCAAAACTTTAATTTAGCTTCCTTACTCCTATGCTTTGGATCATTGTCTTGCTGCATAATCCAGTAGCAATTCAGCTTCAACTCACAGACTGATGACCAGACGTTCTCCTTTAGGACTTTTTGGTAGAATTCATGTTTCCCTCAATTATTGCAAGTCAACCTGGCCCTGAAGCAGCAAAGCATCCCCACACCATCACACTACTACCTCCATGCTTGACCATAGGTATTATGTTCTTTTTGTGGAAATCTGTGTTTGATTTACGACAGATGTGACTGGACCCTGTCTTCCAAACAGTTCCACTTTCGACTCAGTCCACAGAATATTCTCCCAAAAGGTTTGAGGATCATCAAGGTGTGTTTTGGCAAAATGCAGATGAGCCTTAATGTTCTTCTGTGTTAGCAGTGATTTTCATCTCACCACTCTTCCAATGATGGCATTTCTGGCCAGTGTCTTTCTGATAGTGGAGTCATGAACAGTGACCTTTATTGACGCAAGACAGGCCTGCAGTTCCTTGGATGTTGTCCTTGGCTTTTTTGTGACTTCCTGGATGAGTCGTCGCTGTGCTCTTGGAGGAATTCTGGAAGGTCGGACACTTCTGGGTAGGTTCACTACTGTGTCAAGTTTTCTCGGCTCTCACTGTGGTTCTTTGGAGTCCAAGGGCCTTTAAAATATCGTTGTAACCCTTCCCAGACTGATGTATATTAATCACTTTTTTCCTCATAATTTCTGGAATTTCTTTCGACCTCGGCATAGTGTGCTACTGGGTGAGACCTTTTAGCCAACTTCATGCTGCTATTTAGGTGTTTATTTTATTAAACAGGGATGGCAGTAATCAAGCTTAGTGTCTAGTCCAGCTGAACACCATTATGAATGCACTTTCATAGATTTGGGGATTTAGTAACTAAGGGACAAATACTTTTTCACACAGGCCCAGTTGGTATTGGAAAACTTTTTTGCTTCAATAAATAACATTATCATTGTGTTTACTCAGATTTCTTTCGTTATTTAAATTTTTCTTTGTTTTTAGATTTTTTTTTTAATTTTTGAAACAATTTAGTATGAGATGTACACAAAAACAAGAAGAAATCTGGATGGGGAAAGTACGTTTTCACAGGATTGTACATTCAATTGTTATCAGATTCAGATGAGATTACTAAAACATTCCGGTGGACAATCTATTGATGTGTTTTATATATCATGACAAAATTAGAAACAGGTCCATAGATTTTTGGTTAAAATGTACAAGTAATGGGAAATGTATATATTTTAGGTCCTGTGACTGGCCACCATTTCTTTTCACCAATTTTTTACTTTAAATTTGTTGCTTACTTGCCACCATTTCTTATTCATTTCTTAAATTCTCTTTGTGAGAATTGAAAATATTCCACGTAGCTTCTTAATTAAAAACTATCTGCACCAATAATAATTTACAAGAAATAACAGTAGTTTTAGATGAAACCCTTGACATTTCATGTCAGCTACCCGGTCATACAAAACAGTGTGCCATACTTTCCCCCTACAGAAAGTAAACAAAAACCCAAAACATTTGTTCCGCTAAAATCATGATTAGGGATGGGCAAACCCACATATTTTATTTTCGATACCAATAATTTCAAGTCCAATATCACCAATATCGATACTTCTATTACATTGATTTTTTTTTTGTTGAGATTTCTTGGGATAAAATGGGCAATATAATATATTATTTTTAGTCATAATTCAAGTCATTATTTATTTTTTTTTACATTCGTGAGCCTAAACAAAAAAATATTACACTTCCGTTTTGTTTACACTTACAATAATTAACCATGGTTTCACTACAGTAACTATAGATTAACCATGGGCTTTAGTTGAACCATAGTTTCCACACAATTAACCATGGTTACTACTACAATTTTTCTTGTAAAAAAAAACAAAACAAAAACAAAACTTAGTTTCTACAATATTACTTTAGTTCAACCATGGTTAACTTTTTTTTTTTATTTTATTTAATTAGTTATTACAAACAATTACACACAATTATAAGTAAGAAATGTCACCTTTAGATATGTTGTTATTTTAGTGTGGATTTACTACCGAAGCAATGATGTAGTAGTGTCTCTAGAAGATGACATACTGTGAATTACTGAAAAAAAAATAACACATGAAACCTGATTTCTAAAATGTATTTACATTTATATACAGTACATGTGTAAAATGTGTAAGAAATTAATTTTTTCCATAAAAAAAAATGGCTATTGTAATTATAGTCCCACATGAACATAAATGTATATCTTGGTAAGTTTCTTGCTGGCATGGTGTACAGAACACTACTAAGAAATGGTAACTTGATGTTAAATATGTATTTAAATTAACAGGTGTCATTAATGTTCCTTTTATTAGGCTACTATGAAAATTGTTAATACTTTATTATTATTACTCAAATAATCATTCATAATACACAATAAACTGTCAAGCATTGTAGCTAATATGAGTGTAGTAATGTTCACGTAAACACGTTATCTTGGAATACCATTTATAGCCTACCTAAAAATGAAAGGTTATTTGTTTTATTTTTTTACTATTATGTGATTTTCTATGTATAGTGAAATTGTTTTCCTACTTAAAAATATAATTTGATATAACAAGAAAAAGGCAATAACATGCAGTATTTTCACAAAGTTTAATTGTATACGTTATATTTAAATGTATATACATATATTTTGCAAGGAAATATATTTACAGTGCAAATTATGGTCACTCCTTGTGCATTAGACGCTAGAAATTCTCAGATTTTTCTGTAATTACCTCTACAAGGCACTGATCTCTCTTGTTTGAAAGAGTTTTGTGACAGCGCAAGCGCGTGTCTGCTTGTCTTTCAGCATTTATGCATGAAAATGAGCGGAAGAAGAAATAGTCCCCATCCTGCACAATATTTGCTCATATAGCCTAATCCTTTTTATTTCACTTTGAAGCGTATGTTTACTGTTCATGGTAACCAAATATTAATATCCCTAGTTTAAAAAATATATCCATATTTTTGTATGAGGATCGATATTTTTACAACTTCAGTATTGGAAGTATCGATACTTTAGGATCGATCCGCCCATCACTATGAAGCAGAAACATTAGATGTGAATGATTTCCGCCCGCATATCAATGACCTCAACTCTATGAACAGTACGCATGTAAAACGTGTAATCTAATGCATAATCCAAGTCGTGCAAAGCCTACACACTCCAGACAATAAGGACAACAGCAGTAAAGTTCAGGACACTCGTGCTATCCACGCGTTTACTGGTTAAAACATAGCGGTAGTGAGACATAGATATACATTCATTTATTCTTCGCACGGTTATCATTACATATTTAAGTGTTGTTTATTTGATATTAAAAGGCTAAATGTTGACTGTGCAGTGGTTCTGGTAGCTTAGCCACAAGTTAATTTCTCAAGGACTTTCAATGACTGTAATGCCACTACGCTTACATTCTTTATACCAATAATTGTCTGATTACCATTATACAATTCGCTCAGTTCAACACAATGCGGTGTCTGACTACTCAAGGGATAGACGATAAATACAATGAGTTTGCAAATCAGTTCACACTCACCGGACAGTCGCTATTTGGCCTTCTCAACCAGAACAGCGGACGATTATGAAAATGCACAAGCAGAACGCCGGAAGTGAGGTCACACATTAGATTATCTTCTTCTTCTCCTTCTTCTTCTTCTTCTTCTTTTGTTTTTTTATGGCGGTTGGCAAACCAAGTTAACGGTGCATTACCGCCACCGACTGGGCTGGAGTGTGAATCAAGAGATATTGGAACTTAGCTAAAAAAAAATAAAAAAAATAAAAATTTAAATCCTTTTGTCTAAGTCTATGTCTCTCAGATACTTAATAACAAAGTGATAAATGTTACTAGATGTTTTCCCTAATAAACCTTGCATTGTGAAATTATTCTGATTGATCATTCTGAGAAACTGAAAAAGCTGGTTTCTTTCTTGACTGTATTTTGTGCACTGAAATAAAATATGCTCCACAGTTTCTGAATGAGTACAATGTTGGCATTTCCCTGTTGGATGTTTCCCTATTAATTTCAATGAAGAATTGAGCCCTGTGTGTCCTATTCTTAACCGTGTAATTATACTTTCCTCTCTTCTACTCCTACACTCTATCCTTCCTATACCCACTTCTGGTTGTATATTATATAAATGTCTCCCTTTATCCTGATCCACCCAATACTCCTGCCATTTTGATCTTGCATATGCTTTAATTAATATTCTAACTTCAGTTTTAATAATCTATTATGTTTTAGTGTTTGTTTTGCAAGTTTATCAACCTCCTCATTCCCTTTCACTCCAACATGTGCAGGTACCCAAAGAAACCTAATTTTTAAATCCTTTACATTTAACTTATGTAAAACCATACATATTTTATGAATTCTATCATTTCTTATAGATTTCCCAGATTTCATGCTTTCTAAAGCTGAATAACTATCAGATATAATCACGGAGTTATTTAAATCATTTCCCTCTACCCATTCCAGGGCCAACAAAATTGCAACCAGCTCTGTTGTGTATACTGATAAATCATCTGTTATTCTTTCCTGACATATTACCCCATTCTTTGGAATATATACTGCTGACCCAGCATGTCCTGTCTTTGGATCCTTGGAACCATCTGTATATATAAATGTATATTCAGAAAAATGCATATCCAGATAACAATTAACAATATCCTTCACTGCTACTTCCTTTGATTTATTTTTGATTTCCTTATGAATGCCTAAATCTACATCTGGTATAGGGAAAAACCATGGAGGAATAGGAGGGACTGAAACCGTTGAACAGTACTGTAACTTATGTAACCCTATATTCTCAGCTTTCACATCACCAATCCACCCAAAGACTGTTCCCAGCAGTCTTTTAAGATAGCTTTAGCTGGGTGGCTATCAACTTGTCCCCCACATTAGATTATCACACAAACAAGAGCCTTAAAAATATTTGTGCCATATATATATATATATATATATATATATATATATATATATATATATTTTTTTTTTAAAGGAATGTTCCAGGTTTAATACAAGTTAAGCTCAATCAACAGCATTTGTGGCATAATGTTGATTAACACAAAAAAAATCTGCCAATACAGTAAGACAAAATACACTTATATAAAAAATAGATTTTATGAAGACAAAAAACCTTATGCAGTATTGGTTTTTACTAAAAAACCAGAAAAAGTTATTGTAAATTGTTTTCTAAGTGTTCACATGTAAATTATACAATGTTAACTATTTCTGCTGCTCCAAACTTACTTCAAAACCCCACAGAATACACACAAGGACATCGTTTTCTGATCCTATAACATCATATCCAACTTTTCACTCATAACAGTGTGAAAGCGTCCCCTGTCTGCTCATATGAATGTAAGTAACACATCATAAAAAAGTGTTTCTCAGCTGTTCAAACACCATTGCATCATATGGATGTTTTCCAAGCAGACTAAAAATTCAATGAAACAAATGAAAATAAAATGCAAAATAATCTCTTCATTAATCAAAATACTTTTTGAATGTAACTGATATCAATTTATTTAAATGATAACTTTAGTGGATTACAGTTACTAAAATTCTGTATTTTAAATATGTAATCCCATTACATTATTCCGTTACTCCCCAACCCTGTGTGTTTGCATGATTTTAGTGCAAGTCACTACCTTTTTCAGTGTAAAGTTATATCCAATTGAATTTTGTTGTCATGATGATTTAAACATTTTAATCCCACAAAATGACAATTTAAATAACTTTACAGCTTAAATAATAGTAATAATATTAAAGTGCTTTTATAAAATTATAAGATTCACATTTCTGCCTTTAAACACTCAAAAAATTAGCCCCAATCTCTTCCATTGTAAGTGTCTCACTGTAAAAAAAATTTAAACAAAAGTAGGGACAAGTTGAAATAATTTATTGTGGTATTCAGCTTCAAAATACGGTTGATTGATCTTAACTTGTATTGAACCCAGAGTATTCCTTAAAGCAATAAAAAATCAACAGCAAAAATGCTCATGAAATATGCTTTATAATGTATATGATTTTCCTGTATCTAACACTGTACTTTTGTGTATTGTATAAAAAGATGCATTAGCAGATCTTGTATTTTTTTTATGACAAAATCAGAAATAATGTTTCCCTTGCAAAAAAAAAAAGAAGTAATGTAAGCGTAGTTCTAGCGGGAAAACTAGCAGCTGTACATCATCACACCATTCGCTGGTTAATTCCCAGCCAATCACATGTAAGCCGTTGCTTTATAAATCTGCTCACAATCTATCACATTGCTGTTTCAGTGTGCAAATATGGCAACCTCCACCACCCTACCACCACCAGTTGAGTCCCGTACTGCAAAGGCTCCTCGCCCCTGCCTCCTATCTCCGGCAGGATATGATGGTTCCGAGGACAACTTCTTCGGATCGCCAGACGGGGCCTACGTCAAAGAGAGACATTACTTTTCTGTTTTATATTCATCAAATAAATGTCATCAAACATTTTAAATACACATAAAAAGTATCAAATTATCAATGACGTCGCTGGACATCATTTTCATATAATAGGCCAAATTTATTTGCTTCTGTCACACATAATAATTCCTGTCATGTTTGCACACTCTACTGATCAGTTAGGTTTAGATAAGGGGTTTGGGTGACGGCATAATATTAATAAACATGTCCTTGGGGGGCCTGGGTAGCTCTGCAAGCATTGACGATGACTAACATCATTGGATTTGCGAGTTCGAATACAGAGTGTGCTGAGTGACTCCAGCCAGGTCTCCTAAGGCTAAGCAACCAAATTGGCCCAGTCGCTAGGGAGGGTAGAGTCACATGGGGTAACCTCCCCGTGGACGCTATAATGTGGTTCTAAGTGGGGCACATAATGAGTTGTGCATGGATGCCGCGGAGAAAAGTGTAAAGCCTCCACAAACGCTATGTCTCTGTGGTAACTTGCTCAACAAGCCATGTGATAAGATGCGCGGATTGACTGTATCAGACACGGAGGCAACTGAGATTCGTCCTCCACCACTACGCCTCCTCGAGGACCTAGCGCGCATTGGGAATTGGGCATACCAAATTGGGGAGAAAAGGGGAGAAAGAAAAAAAAAGCATGCCCATGACACCTTACTTGGACATCCAGGCATTTGCACGTGATGAAGTGGTACAAATTCATAAGAATGAAAGTCATACAAAATAGCCAAGTCATACAATATTAAAGGCTATTTGCGGTAGTTCTTCGAAATGCAGGTGCATATACTCAAACTTCCCTAAAATGTATCTCATGGGATTGAAGCATCAAGCTTTGGTATGTGCACATAGTCCCTGATTTAATTTTAGAATGGATCTATTAATAGTAAATGTCATGCTATTATAATTACTGCAAAGAACGCTGAGCTTTTTATTATTAGATTTATCTTTATACTTCCCTTTTATTTTCGGAATCTAAAAAGTTGTTGAAAAAAATGTGTCAATCGATTCCAAAACCAGGAATCGGAATCGATTTCTAAATTTCTAAAATCTAACAGCCCTAAGAAGAACTACAGTGGGTAATTTAGTAACTATATGGTTAGCACTGCATTTGAAATTTATTTCATGTGCAACATCTACCTGTCCTCATCGCTAACACTTATCCATATCAAGTCCCATACAAAGCATGATGGGAAATGGAAATCCCCTGCAGTTTCATTAATGTACCATTAACACCACAAAAGTATTAATGTAATCTTAACTCAAACAGATTAAGTAAACTTCAATTTTACAAATTTAAATGGATAAAATGCAATGAAATCAAGTAGTGAATTTTTTTTCTAGAATTATGTTGCTTTAGCTCATTTAAATTAAACCAATTAAACAAGAAGCAAAAATATCCCTTAAGGGTCAAGTGTGTAATTTCTGCAGCACTATCATCACTAAACAGAACTGCACAAAAATAAAAAAACATTTTCCCCCTGTCTGCTATTGGTTAGACATACAGATTGTGCTATGTTGTAATGAGATAAAGAGCAGTGTTCTGACAGCACAGCAGAGACACATTGTTTTCACATTTCATGGAAATCAACCTACAAATAGCTACTTGTAGTTTTCTCTACATATTAAGCTGTGATATGATGAGAAAGTATTTGAAAATCTTAAAGGAATATTCCAGGTTCAATACAAGTTGAGCTCAATCCACAGCATTTGTGGCATTACGTTGATTAAAATAATTTTGACTTGTCCTTCCTTTCCTTAATAAAAAGCAAAAAAGTTGCAGTTACAGTGAAGAACTTACATTGAAGAACTTGCAATGGAAGTGAATTGGGCCAATTTTTGTGTATTTTAAGTAGTTTAAATCATAATTTTTACAGTCATTTAAGGGGTTTGGTTTTGTTTGACATTACATCGTCATGGCAATGAAGTTGTAAAACTGGTTATAACTGTACAAAGAAAAGGTTGTTAGTGATTTCATCACACTAACATCATGTTACCACACATATTATTTACATCTTGTGGTTACACTTTTGAAAAATTGAGTATTTTAATGTTTACAGATTGGCCCCATACACTTCCATTGTAAGTGCCACACGATTTTTGCTTTTTTAAAGAAAAGGACAGGCAAGTAAAAATAATTTTTTGTGGTAATAATCAATGCCACAAATGCGGTCAATTGAGCATAACTTGTATTGAACCTGTAATACTCCTGTAATTACCAACTTCACATTATATGATAAAAGCAAATATTAAGGGCTTTAGGGCTAATTCTGAGCTCTAAGGAAGATTGTTTTACTTGTATTAAAACCTCTGTTCTCTGTGTTCAGCGGTATACTGTATGGGCATTCCTTCCTAAAGTAAAGGGCTGTCTGCTGTTGTCATGGCAGTGGCATGTTTGGCATCATAGTATACTGGAACTGTGTTTGGAACAGTGCCATTAGTGTATGACTGGATAAGTAAAAAAAACCAGTAATGATCCTCAGAGTCAGTACCTGATTTACAACAGAAATCCCACTTTCCAAATACATGTATCAACATAAAATCCATATGTGAAACTTTGTGCTCTGGGTCCCCTATTCAGGTATGACCCAGCAGAGATGTTGTGTGCAGTGTTCTGAGAGAACAGTTACTTTGACATTTACATCCTCTGTACCTTCTCCATCACCATTTCTGTCCAATTCCTCCTCATAATGTCCTTCTGACTCACATAGGCTATGGGAAAGACTGTTTCAAGATTGTAGAGTTGTTGAAGTTTTTATATGGCTAGATTTTTAAAAGGATTTAAAACTAATTTCTTATTAAAATAGTGTGCATATCCCCCAACTATTTTTGTCTGTAATTTTATTTGTAGCCAGGTTGACCTGTTCTCCGTCAATCCACTGCTGGTGATCTTGTATCTGTTCTGCTATACAACATTCACAGCATCTGAGGTAATAAATTGCAATAAATAATGTACTGATAAAAGGTCTCCTGCTTTCATAGTACTTGTCAACAAAAAGCACAAACAAATAGAATAATCTTTGGTATGGCTAACCTGGCAGTCTTTTCAATGAGTTCCTCTGAATTGACAATTCTGTTTATTCTTGTTGCCCTGTTAGTTGGTTCTCCTTGGAAAGCTTGATCTGTCTCCATCCCATGACTGGCTGATATCACTTTCATCAGTAATGGTGTATTTGGACTGTGGTTTGAACCCCTTCCTCTACTGCACAAATAAAGACTTCTGAGAGGCGGTGCTCATACTGTTGTGGAACAATAAGAGATTAAACCCTCCTGAGCTTTGCATTACGAAATATGAGGATTACGAGGAAAAACAAATAAATCTAAAAAGAAATTTTCTTTAGCTCAACATTTCTAAATGGATCAAATAATGATGTTATTGATGACTAATGACACTCATGCCTAGATTTGTTCTATTTATAAGACATAAACATTGTAGTATAGGAGTGACTCCAGACAGGTCCCCTAAGCAACCAAATTGGCCCGGTTGTTAGGGAGGGTAGAATCGCATCGGATAACCTCCTCATGGTCGCTATAATGTGGTTCTCGCTGTCGTTGGGCATGTGGGGAGTTGGGCGTGAATGCCATGGAGAATAGCATGAAGCCTCCACATGAGCTACATCTCCCCAGTAACGCGCTCAACAAGCCACATGATAAGATGCACGAATTGATGGTCTCAGATGTGGAGGCAACTGATATTCATCCTCCACCACCCAGATTGAGGCGAGTCACTACACCACCATGAGGACTTTGGGAATTCCAAAATGGCCGAGAAAAGGGAGAGAGAAAAAAAAACATTGTAGTGGTGGTGCAGACATGCTGATAATAACAAAGCAGTAGTTGTTTTTGCTCAAATTGTGCTTTTTTATTTTCTACCACTCTCAACTTTAAAATTATACATTATGCATTTACAGTCATTACAATGTATTGAGTATTATGTATGTACATCATATATTAATATCCATATGGGCTGAACTTGAAAGTCATTTAGGGTTTGTGGTGTTGTGTCATCTTGGCAACAAAGTTGTAAAATTGGCTATAAATCTACACAGAAAAGCTTAGTAGTTTTATTACACTAAAATCATGTTAACATGCACATTGTTTACGTTATGTGGCTATACTTTTGAAACAGTGAGTATTTTAAAGTTTACAGATTGACCACATTGACTTCCATTATAAGTGACACAGTGTAACACAGTTTTGTTAAGAAAAGGAGGGGAAAGTCGATTTATCTTGTGTAATTTTTGTGGTTATCAACATTATGCCACAAATTATGTCGATTAAGCTTAACTTGTATTGAAAACATTCCTTTAGCAATCTGATCAGTGTTTTTTTTTTTTTCATATATTTTATTGTTGACAAAAAAAAAAAAAAGAGCCAAGTAATGCATTTTCTTATATTTTGTAAATGTATAGCCATATGCATTCTTTCGTTATTCAGTTGTCAAAAGTCATTAAAATGCAGTTTATGAGCATCTATAACGAGCGTTTATGTGCCCTTTCACTGAGTCGCTTGAGAAAACAAAAACTGTAATGGAACTGCAGAATATCACAAACTTTGGACCAGAAATGACCTGTGAGATTTTGAAACATCCAGTATTCTGCAAGAGTATGATCCAGGAGCTTCAAAGCCACAAAACCACAACAGGACAGCACGGCCAACAAAAGGTAGCGCATAGACATCTTATCTCCGTGGCTCATCTGCGCGCGGACGCCTTTGTAGACGGCGAAGGCAATGTGAGAACCCAGCGCAACTTCAAATCCGCGGTCATGACAGAGCGCCAGTCCATAGCTGAGGAAAGAACAGCTTTCAACCATTAAGGCGTATCGAGACGACCAGCCGCTGACAATGACGTTACACCACACCAGCACCCACGCAAAAATAGGTAAAGTGAACCACTGGTCCAAAACAGACGGCGCGCGCAGCAAGGTGGCCAAACGGACCCACTGCACAGGTCCGTACACGACTGCCATGAGCGCGAAAACGTCTTTGGTGTAGGTGGCTGTGTCTGGTAGCCGTTGAAAGAGCCAGTAGATACCCAATAATATGTATCCTACGTTTATAAGACAGTTGAACGGCATGGCCAAGAAGGCAGGAAGGTTGTCAACTTTTTTCTCCGCGTAGTGATCATAACTGACATCCACCAAAACTTTGTCGAAGATGTCAGTGTTTGCTAGCGTTACGCAAAGCGCGATGGGTATCAGAACGTGGACGACCGCTGACATGGTCAGTTTTAGATAAAAGAGATATGATCCAATGTAAAGCAAAAGACCAAATGGAATTTTTTGGAGATGTGTACAGAGGGTACAAAGTATGAAAACATTGGTTGTCTTCCGCAATCTAGAGACCATGTGACGCCCACTGTGACCTTTGAACTCTCCACTGTCGCAAAATGCATGAAATGTCAATCGGCAGGCTACACATACTAATAATCTGTATGCATGGATTATCATGCTGAACTACTATATTTGCCAAAATATGCAATGCACTCTCTGTGGAGTAAGTGAGATAATGTGTCACCCATTGTAAGGCACTCAACTAGTCCTTCCATTTCCACTTTGACAGATGAACTGGAAGAATATTAGATGTTTAAATAGTTCCGTCTCAACTCTTTATTATTTGATTTGACCAAACATTTTTTTATTATTATTATTTTTTTTATGAAATTAGATTAAAAGTGTAAAGGTTAACCTGCCTTTATTTCCCAGGGTTGCCATCGGTCCAGGTTTTTCCAGGACTGCTGAACAAATTCATTTCCATTCCAGGAATTTCAGAATTTTCCTGACACGTTCACACATATAAACCCTTGTTTATACAGAGTTGGGGAGTAACTGAATACATGTAACGGGATTACATATTTCAAATACAAAATATAAGTAACTGTATTCCACTACAGTTTAAATCACTGGTAATTAGAATGCAGTTACTTTCAAAAAATATTTTATTTACTGAAGAGGTTACTTTGCATTTTATTGTTTCATTTAATATTTAGCCCTTTCAGATGGAAAACATTTATACATATAAATGATGCGATCCAATGTGCATTTGATTAGCAGTGAAACACTTTCTTATTATGTGTTACATTCATACGAGCAGACAGAGAAGTACGTTTGGAGCAGAAGAAATAGAAATAAACCTTGTGTAAATTATCAGCTTTACGCTAAGCTAAAATGCTATTTCTAGACATTTTACATGCACATGTTACCAGGCACGATCATATTTTGTTATCAAGAAAATTCACGTTGGATCTATAATTCTAGTAAGACCTTTGATATTAGGGCAAAAATCGTATTCTTGATAATAATTTTTGTATTGTTTTCCTGTAAAAATATAAAAAAATCCTTAAAACAAGATCAGTTTGATTGATCTTGTTTTAGAAACAACACTCATAAGATATTTAGTTTTTTTTTTAGAGAATTTATTTTTAACGTGTATTTTTTCTCACTGTACGGCAGAGTTTTTATAGTCAAAACATGTGACAAAATCTACCAGTACTGAAGAAGTAATCCAAAGTATTTAGAATACGTTACTGACCTTGAGTAATCCAACAGAATATATTACAAATTACATTTTACAGCATGTAATCTCTAGTGGAATACATTTCAAAAGTAACCCTCCCAACCCTGTGTTTATAAGCACACTATGCGAGGAGGAGGAGTTTAAATGAATAGTTTAAATAGGAGGAGGAATAGGAGGATTTTTAAAATGTATTTTAAACATTATATTTATATATACATATATATATATATATATATATATATATATATATATATATATATATATATATATATATATATATATATATATATATATATATATATATATATATATTATACATTTTAAAACATTTAAATGTTCAGTGTGAACCATAAACTCAAGAAAACTGCTAAGGGCCAGAATATGTTAAGTACATAATATGCTAAACCTGTAAACACACACATTCTGAACTGTGTAATTTCATAACAAAATTATATATATATATATATATATATATATATATATATATATATATATATATATATATATATATATATATATATATATATATATATATTAAGGTTTTATTTAAATTAGTTACAAATTACACAGTTTATTTATATGGAATTTTGTTATGAAATTGAAATGCATATCTTAAAAATAGGATAAAATATTTTTTTGAGTGTATTGATGTTGTTGTTTGAATGAATTATATGCTATATATAAGAGTAAACAATCCTAAATAATATGTTTCAATTCTTGTACGATGGCCAGCAATACATTTTCATCACTGATCAGGTCAGGTGTCCAGGAATTTTCCTTTGCCAAGGTGTCAACCCTATTACCTGCTCATAAATCGATTCCACTCACTGAATTAAACGTGCAATATAATGAGGCCATTTGACAGTAATGTAACATAGTAAGTAGATTGCTGCAATTCTATTCTGAACAAAGCAATTGTGCAAACAATGATGTGGGCGTGTATGCGCATGCAAATATGTTAGCGGGGTGTGTGTTGGCATGTGTGCGAACGTAGAAACATGCAGAAGTAAAAACATTTAAAATTGTGGATGCAGCATAACGATATAGACAAAGTGTAAAGTACCAGGAATTCAATAGATTTTTTTTATTTTCCTTTTTTATTATTCAGGTTTGTCTGACCTGACCAATGTGCTTATCTGTTCAGTCCTTCAATGACATGAATACATTTTTATATTGCATATTTTTTTTCTTGACTTGAGTTATAATTAGCCAAACAAACATTAAATTCATATTTATTTATAATTTATATTTAAACATTTTAAATGCTAACCAAAGGGCTACAGCTATATAAATCAAAGTGATTTAACATGTCACACATAGGACACATAGATAGGAAAAACAAGGAAATCATTGATGCACTTGAAGGTTTACTCCCATATGCTAGGAAGAAAATATACATCTGAAGAGTTAAAAAACCAGTTTTGGCAGTCCAGAAAGAGAGACAAGGTGTTTCATACAGGTTGCACAGCAGTTAAGGAATGCTATAGAGACTGAAGACAACACAAAGTTTAGCACACTACGCAGAGAAGAAGCAACAAAATGTTGGATTAGTAAAGAATGAATGAAAACGAGAGACTATGGAAAGACAAACAGCGGAGGTATGACAAATAAATGCTAGATATAATGGTTGAAGATGAACTAATGAATCAAACATTTAAAAGAGCAAAAAGTAAGAAATCTATAATGCTGTTTTGATCCATGAAAATGCTAATAAGTTGATTTCACTCATTTGATTGAGTAAGCTCATTCCCTAAATTAAATTGAGTAATGGCATCTCCAAAACTTTTGTAATTAAGATCAATTAACTTGGTGTTTGTATAGAATTAACTTTACTATTTAGCTTAAGTTAACTAGATGCAAGTGGATGTTGACGCATTAAGATTTGCTATTTAAACGTTGTTTCTACTGTTGTTAATAATTTTAGTTGAATTGATTTAATTTTAGATCAAACAATAGTACAGCTCAAATAAAATTTTAATAGATTCTAAGTTAGTCATTAAATACATTTAATTTTCCAAAGAAATATTTGGACTTTAGCTGCATATTCACAAATAGATTTTTGTTAACAGAGTCCAACTTCACTAAATGGGACACTGATCACCCTAATTGTGACATCACACGAAACAACTATTTGTAACAAAACAACATAAATAATAGTACAAAAGAGCTAAAACATCTATAAATTGTTAAATGCTACTATTTAAATGCCCCATAACTTCCCTTTGATCAAGGAAACATAATTGAATAATTCAAATGCAAAGCATTATGGGCATTCCCCATAGCCTCAGTTTTGCACTCAAAGGTTTAAGTTATTAACAATTAAAATCTTAAGTCTATGGATTTTTATGATAAATAAGTTCAATAGATTTTTCCAGTAATGACAACGGTAGGGTTTATAGTGACGTAAACCTTACTGTTGTCATTACTGGAAATGTCATATTTTGGGCACATAACTCAAATACCTTTGTTCCTTGGACTTATTTTTCTTAAAAATTCACAAGGTTTTATCTTTTTTTGTAGAATGATTTATGTTGTTTTGTTGCAAATAGTTGGTCAAGTTGAACTCTGTTAACAGTTTCTCAGTTCTTCTTGTTCATGTGCATTTGAAGTAGAGAATGCATTTTTGTGGAGAAATAAGTTTATTTAATTATTGATGTAGAATTAGTTATAATCTTCTATATATAATCTGTCTTATTGTTTGACCTAAATTTGAGCCCATTCAATTAAAATTATTAAGTAGAAACAACATTTAAAAAGCAAATTTGTGTTATTTCTACTTGGATCTACTAGTTGCCTTAACTTAAATAGTTAAGTTCATTCTACAGTATATGATCAACAAGTTGCGGTAAGTGAACGTAATTACACAAGTTTTGGAGACGCCATTATTTAATTTAATTGAGTGAATAAATGTACTCAATCAATTGAGTAAAGTCAAATTATTAGGGTTTTCAGTGTAGTGTTAGATTGAAAAATGTGCAAATATGGTCTGTTGCTACTATAACCAGTTCTACTCGACCCACTCCGAACGGGATTTGAACTTTCATGGGAGGCAGGCACGCTAACAAGGAGGCTAAAGGCTACAGCCTCTAGTAGCAGTCGCTAGTGTGCCTTTTGAGGCCAGGCGAGTGAGGTTTACATACTGCATAGCTACCTACCAGCTGGCTACGTTACACTCACCCCCCTAAACCTCACTCCCATCCGGGTCATGGCACCGCTATAACCGGTCCTGCTCGAACTGCTCTGAGCAAGATTCAAACTGACATCTTCGGCATGGGAGGTGGGCATGCTAACGAGGATGCTAAAGGCTACAGCCTCTAGCGTCAGTCGCTAGTGCACCTCTTGAGGCCAGGGGAGTGAGGTTTACACACTGCACAGCTACCAGCTGGCTACCATTACACTACTAGTATATTGCTTGTAAAGTCTACAGAATATAGGGCTAATAAATGACTGAAATTACAAAAGAGACTACTGACAACTAATATGATATAGACCAAATTAAAACACAGTTTCCTTTTATGCAGAGTGATGAGCGGTGTGATCCGCAGACTGGTATTTCACTGCTGCAGGCTATGCTGATGAAACTGAATACAGATGATAATGTTCACCATACAAAAAAACATAATGTACAATCGAATGCACACCCAGACACAGTCAGCAAAAGTGTGTCTCAACATTTCTTGGAGTTGAAAGGAGAAATAACAAATAAAGATGCAACTGATTCAGATTGCTCTGTAAGACCTGATGGTGATGAGGAGCGGCCAACTACTTCTGAAACTGAACATGTCAATGAAGCTGTAGAAGAGTTCAGAGGCTTTCCAGAAACGATTCCTAAATGGGAGGCAAGGGCATTTCTTGCTATCTCTTTGTCTGAAGAAACAGAGGGGGGTGAACCAAAATTAGAGGACAGAGAGAATAACGAGCTTGATATGGACGAGGACATGGCTGGAGCTACATTAATGCTTAACAGTCAGAGTGAGGCACCTTCTAAACAATCATGTGAGATCCCGTTTCAACTCTCATTGTCCTCTGAAAGAGATGACTTGGTACAGACAGAGATTAAGGATGCACTAGCAGAAGAGGCTTGTGTTTGTCCCCCAAAACCAAGCAGTGGTACAAGCAGTGTTTTAACTCCTGACATTACAAGCAGGACATCAAGGTCTGCTTCTGAACCAGTAGCCCACAAACCTAAGGAAGAGAGACCACTCTCAGCTCCAATTATTTCATACCTACGGGAATATAAAGACAGTGGAGGCTTTGCAAATGACATGTCAATGAACAACACCAGGAAAATAAATGGATTGGAGGATTCATGCATGGAAGAGGGCTTTGGGATTGTGGAACATGAAAATTCCAAAATGCAAATGAAGGGAAAGAAAAACAAGATGAAGTATCTTGGTCAGAAACTGATGGCAAGACTTAAAGAAAAACATAATAAGGAGCACACTGGCATCAAGAGCATCAACACCAGTGAAGAGGAACAATCAGTATATTTACTTACTTTTGTGACCTTCATTTCTTCATCATACTTATACATCTCATATTACACTTTAAGAGAACTTTAAATATCTTAATCTAACTTGTGCTTGGGCTTGTTTTTCATATGTACATCACAATTAATCACCGTCCAGTTGAGTTCGATGGAGACAGAAGTTGAAGAACCAGTGAGTCCACCACCAGTACCCCCGAAAAAGGGGAAATATGTTTTCTTGGAAAGGTAAGATATGCTACACATATTTAATTTAAGTACATTATATACAGTGTTTTGGTTTTAACAGAACAATTAAACTGATTATGCATTTCAGATGATATAGCAAAAAAAATTTTTAATGCTAGTGTGTATGTATGTGCAGTTTCTCCATTTGACACCTATTTGTTTTATTGTTTTACAAAAACAAATATATTTCCTTTTTGTACTACTATCCAGTCCCCATATTAATAGCCCAGAGCTTGTCGCATTTCAAGTTATGTGACATTCCTTTCAATGTATTTTTTTCAATAGAATTTTGTATTGTAAGCAGTATGAGAAATATGATAACACTGAAACTGGAAAAAGAAAAAAATAGTTTAACTTGTGAAGTAAAACTTTACACAGTTAGCACTTACAGCTTGCAGTACATAGCGGGAGCGGTGGGGTTACCTTCTAGCGATTCTGTTCTGACAAAAAAAAATACAAAAATAATAATGGTGAATGTGGCAACTAACGAAACGTATGTGAAGACGGCACCTTACAAATGTGTGTTGAACGTTTTACCATCACCCCATGCTGTGTGAATATGAATATGTACTTTATTTGGCACAATAGAGTTAGACTGAGTTTTGCTGAAGCGCTAAAGCTAGCATAAACAGATTAAGTGCGTTTGAAACATCACTTCCGTTAGCTGAAAAACGCAGAATGCTTTCATGTAGTAAAAAAAGTGTAGTTTACCACTTGTGATGAATTACACATCAAAACATTTTACACAAGAGAATAGAGTATAGTGTAAGTGCATTGTGCATCATTTGGGACAAAACTTTCACCTCTGGTAATGTCTGTTTTGGACACATGCTGGATTGTCCAATCATTTATTTAAATCATTTTATTTATATAGCACCTTAAGCACAAAGTGCTTCACAAAACATAAAATAAAAAACACACAGTAATACACAACATATTCACATAGTAATAAAAGCCAGTCTATACAAATTTGTTTTTAAAAGCAGATTCAGCAGATCTAATATCCTATGGCAGACAAACACTCTCTCACTTTTAGTTTTGCATCTGGATCTTGGAACAGCCAACAGTTCATGACAAGAAGATCTAAGAGGTCTAACTGTTTCATAAGGTCTTCTTATTTCAAGGATATAGCTTCTCTATATCCTTGAAACTCAAGACATGTATAACCTTGGAAATGTTCCTTAACTGACAAAAACAAGATTGAAATTCTGGACATGATATTGAAAATTTAAATTGATATAAAAATAGACTACCAAATGTTTCACAACCATCTGATTATTTGGGACCACCTGTCTGACTCAAGTGCTGACTCAATCTGATGTTTTTTTTTTAATCATGACCATTAAGTTAATCAGATCATTGGGATTCAACGACAAATACATTTGCAGTTCATCTGCATAGCAATGAAAATTAATGTTGTATTTGTTAGTCACAGAACCAAGCAGTAACATATATAGTGAAAACAGTATTGGCCCTTAAAGGGATCCTTGCGGATCAACACAATACATTTTTAAGCCTTATCTCTAAAAGACACTACAAATTTCCTATTCATCAAGTAGGAAATAAACCAGTATAAAGGCACCACAGATATTCCCACCCATCACTACAATGTTTAGATTAAAACTGAATGATCTGATCTGTATCAAACGCTGCAGTTAAATCAAGCAATACTAAAACGGAGCACTCTTGGCTTCCTCCACCATCAATAAGTTATTGGTCACCCTAAGAAGGGCAGTTTCTGTTCTGTGGTTTTCTCTAAAACCTGACTGTAATTTCTCAAATATCTTGTTATCCTTCAGTACCTGTTACTAATTACAATTAATGATCACACTAAATTCGGCGACAATAGGTTGAATGTTCTGCAGCTGAAAACTGTCTGTGCTTACCGAAATTTGAATCACTGCCCACCAGTGGAAAAATCTGGAAGTGTTGAGCTTCATGGGAGCTTCAGATTCTGTGTGAAATGTCCACAGAGTGGCACCAAAAACGAGTTGGTTTTTTTTGTTGTAAATTATGTAAAAGATATAGCATTAATGCATATTTTATTAACTCTACCCCAAACCTAAATCTACCTGTCAGTAGATTCCTGTCAGTGGAATAAAAATTTAATTTTAAAGCAAAAATGCAACATCTGAATTGTGCTAGCCATTGTTTATGTGAATGATTACTTACTGGATCCCACAGGGCCAGAACCTGTGTCTTGTAGGTTGCTTAAGCAATACAATATCAGTAGAGCTAGAGAGAAAGGTTATCATGATTGAAATCATAGAAAATGTCTGATGGGGGATAGTACTGTTCAGTAGTAAACTGATTAATATAAATCAAATTCTTCTTGTTTTTTGAACAGAACATTTACTTTAAAAGACTTCAAACTCAACCTTGAACCAATCAATTTAATGGAAGAAATATTCATAGGGGAGGAATGGCTGAAATACCTACCCAGCAAAGCCACTCTACCTCAGAAAGACACTGGCGAACAATCGATTCCAGAATTTCCAGATAATGTTCTGCATCCAGATAAGGACACTCAGGTTTATGAATCTCTGCTGACAACAGAGCATGACCTATCAGAGGACAGCCAGTACAATCAGTCAGACACAGATCAAGACAATATTAATATTACTCAGCTGGAAAATGTATCAAAAGTGAACAGACACTTGTGTGCAATACCAGTGGAGCCGAATGAAAACATTTTTGCTATTCCCAAGACACTACTAACAAATAATGTGAATAATCAAAGGACATCTGGGTTAGTCTGTGAGTCCAACAATTCTGATGTCATTAATAACTGTATGGGGGTGTACATGATTTCCAAACATGACTTTCGATTATTGGACAGAAAGTCACAGGATGTTCCTCTGGACTTTTCAACAGTCAAGGTGAGTCTGTTCTGTGCTGCAAAGCTGCAACATTGTGTTAATACTGATAATTATTTCTTGCTATGAACATAAGCCATTACTGTAGTTCTTAAACTAACATGCAAAATGCAGCCAATGTTTAAAGGTGCACTCTTTTTACCCTTTATATGGAGCTGGCCGCCACATGGAGGTAGACATCTTTAGATCACATGACCAGCTGAACTTTACTCACTTTATCTAGTTAATGCCAAGGTGTCCATATATGTCCAAGATGACTTTCTTACTGCCCTGTGCAACATACAGGTGAAACTCGAAAAATTAGAATATATTATATAGACTCATTACAAGCAAAGTAAGATATTTCAAGCCTTTATTTGATATAATTTTTATGATTATGGCTTACAGCTTATGAAAACCCCAAATTCAGAATCTCAGAAAATTAGAATATTGTGAAAAGGTTCAGTATTGTAGGCTCAAAGTGTCACACTCTAATCAGCTAATTAATCCAAAACACCTGCAAAGTGTTCCTGAGCCTTTAAATGGTCTCTCAGTCTGGTTCAGCTGAATTCACAATCATGGGGAAGACTGCTGACCTGACAGTTGTGCAGAAAACCATCACTGACACCCTCCACAAGGAGGGAAAGCCTCAAAAGGTAATTGCAAAAGAAGTTGGATGTTCTCAAAGTGCTGTATCAAAGCACATTAATAGAAAGTTAAGTGGAAGGGAAAAGTGTGGAAGAAAAAGGTGCACAAGCAGCAGGGATGACCGTAGCCTGGAGAGGATTGTCAGGAAAAGGCCATTCAAATGTGTGGGGAGCTTCACAAGGAGTGGACTGAGGCTTCAAATGTCGTATTCCTCTTGTCAAGCCGCTCCTGAATAACAAACAACGTCGGAAGCATCTTACCTGGGCTAAAGAAAAAAAGAACTGGTCTGTTGCTCAGTGGTCCAAAGTCCTCTTTTCTGATGAGAGCAAATTTTGCATCTCATTTGGAAACCAAGGTCCCAGAGTCTGGAGGAAGAATGGAGAGGCACACAATCCAAGATGCTTGAAGTCCAGTGTGAAGTTTCCACAGTCTGTGTTGGTTTGGGGAGCCATGTCATCAGCTGGTGTTGGTCCACTGTGCTTTATTAAGTCAACGCAGCCGTCTACCGGGACATTTTAGAGCACTTCATGCTTCCTTCAGCAGACAAGCTTTATGGAGATGCTGACTTAATTTTCCAGCAGGACTTGGCACCTGCCCACACTGCCAAAAGTACCAAAACCTGGTTCAATGACCATGGTATTACTGTGCTTGATTGGCCAGCAAACTCGCCTGACCTGAACCCCATAGAGAATCTATGGGGCATTCCCAAGAGAAAGATGAGAGACATGAGACCAAACAATGCAGAAGAGCTGAAGGCCGCTATTGAAGCATCTTGGTCTTCCATAACACCTCAGCAGTGCCACAGGCTGATAGCATCCATGCCACGCCGCATTGAGGCAGTAATTAATGCAAAAGGGGCCCAAACCAAGTACTGAGTACATATGCATGATTATACTTTTCAGAGGGCCGACATTTCTGTATTTAAAATCCTTTTTTTATTGATTTCATGTAATATTCTAATTTTCTGAGATTCTGAATTTGGGGTTTTCATAAGCTGTAAGCCATAATCATAAAAATTATATCAAATCAAGGCTTGAAATATCTTACTTTGCTTGTAATGAGTCTATATAATATATTAGTTTCACCTTTTAAGTTGAATTACTGAAATTAATGAACTTTTGCACGATATTCTAATTTTTCGAATTTCACCTGTACACATAAAATGAGGTGCACCTTTAACTCATTGTAATGAGTAAGTTAAAGAAATGATAATACAGAAATCTCATTCGCTTTAATTTCAAGTCATTTGGATTGCTGGACAACTCTGCTCTCAAGGGTCGAATCCGTCTAAGCAAAAAGAGACCCCACCGACCACCCAAAAGAAACAAAAATGGTGAGGTTGTGTTTGTGGGTGAGCTTGTATTTATCACTTTATGAGGACCAAATGTCCCCATAAGGATAGTAAAACCTGACATTTTTGACATTGTGGGGACAATTTGTCAGTCCCCATGAGGAAAACAGCTTAGAAATCATATGAAATTATGTTTTTTGAAAATTTTAAATTGCAGAAAGTTTTCTGTGAGGGTTAGGTTTAGGGGATATAATATAAAGTTTGTACAGTATAAAAACCATTATGTCTATGGAAAGTCCCCATAAAACATGGAAACCCAACATGTGTGTGTGTGTGTGTGTGTGTGTGTGCTTGTGTGTGTATGTGTTTGTGTTTGTGTGTGTGCTTGTGTGTGCAGTGAATGTGAGCTAGCAAACAGGCAACAGCAATTCTTAAACATATCCGTTTTATATGTTTTCTCTCAGTAAAGACAGAAAAGACAAACACCAAATTCTACAAGATTCCCAAATCTTTTCTGAATGAATCCACTGTCGGGGCTTCCTCACTAATTCCTTTTTCCACGTCTCCTCCACTGCATTCACCACCGCATCTCAACCATTACCAATGACTCCATGACTGCTCCATCATCTGCAGTTTTCTGGTCAGCAGAGTCACAATCAGCTGAAGATACATGTTGCAGTAGTTAGTTCATTGTCCGACCACTGTAATTTACTGTGTTATAACAAACTGTGCAACCTGGTCTCATTGTGAAAACATGACTCTATATAAATGTTTAGTATACTTGTTAAGCGTGTCTCCAGATACATTTCCCTGCAGTTTCCAAGAGAAATGAACACTATAGGTGCAACAACAACAACTGTGTGTTTTATTTACTTTCACTGAAATCATGACTTTAATGGCTGTTTATGACTTTATAAATACTTATTTTTCTTTCTATTACTCAGATCCTGCTATTTTATGATATCGACACACTTTTACTCAAATGCATCTGTTGAAAAACAAAACATGTTAATGCTTTTATTACAGACTCACCTACACACTTATTCCCATAATGATATCTAGCTCTCCTGGTGTTGGACTTACAGTTGGAGGCCCGTGGTTCAAGTCCTGCCATGAACTCAAGCTGACATGTGCCATTACAATCATAACGAAATGAGGTTTGGCGCACCCAGCTTGACCTGCAACCAAAAGTTTATACAGCACATATATTTTCAAAAGATTTTGTCACGTTCACCATGCAAATTTCATGAGACCAGGCTGAAAATGTGATATAAATGTTTTAGTATTATATATAATATATAATTAAATAATTACTACAGTAGTATTACAAATAATCACCACTGTAGAACTTTTTATTTATACTATTATAGTAAACATTGTATTGTATATTCCTGTCCACATTATAGATTTTATGCATTACTTCCAGATGAAGTTAATATTAATAAACAAGGACTTAGGAATAAACATGTAGGTCATATATTTAAATGTTACATTTATATAAAACGAATGATTCATAACTGTTCAATAATTGTTCATTAACTGTAGAGTGCTATAAAGAATTGTGCTTTTGTCCTTTGCTGGCCTTTAGAGTTGACTAATTTCACTAATGAAGTGCTTGATGTGAAAAATTCTATCTAATAAGTGATGACCTATGATAATGAATAGTTATAGATACATGAAAGGATTCCTCTGAGGTGAATATTTTTTAAGAGATCTTTGTGTCATGTAAAAACATTTGATGTAGTTTGTGTTTTATGGCATAGCCAACGATGCAATTTCAGACAAAAAAGAAATAAAAAATGATCATTTTGATTGCAAAACTTCTTTATAATCATGTTGAAGTCATTTGCAAAATTATTTTTATTTTTGTAAGTTTTTTAATGCAATGGAGACAATTTTATGCAAACAGTTTTATGGTATGATACCCAGATAAAACAGTTCAGTCTACTCATCAAAGTTGCGTTTACGCTTGAAGGCACAGAAGTAGTTTTTTTGGACCGTACAAGAAGCATCATTCCACATGCCAATGTCTGAAAATAAAAGAGACAGTGAAAGAGAGATTAATGTACTTTCTGTATTGTGTCTAACATCATTTGTTTAACCAATTCTGTCCATCCCACCCTCCTTACGTTTCCAGTTCATCTCCACGCATTCCTCTATGCTAGTGAAGATGTTGTTGGGCTCACCAGGTGTCCAAATTTGATAGTCCCAGTAGGAACCATCAGTCCAAAGAAATTTGCCAGACTGAGAGAGTGAGAAAGAGATATACAAAAGTAAATAAGTTGTTTGGGGTTGAGAGAGGCATTTTAGGAAAAAAATATGGTGAGTCAAACACTATTGAATATTTTTGAAGAACAGTGACCATAAAACATATTTAGATTTTGATACTTATGTCTCTTTTACCTGAAAAAATGAATAGCCCCCAAGCCAAATGCGCAGGTTTTTTGGATTTAACTTCTGCACAATGCATAGTAAATCGTCATTAGCATTTTTATTATGCAATGACACCAGATGTCCACCAGGGGCTTTTTTTCTACAGCTGAACTGGATAGAAAACAGGAAGAACATTGAATCACTAAACACACAAAAAAGTATTTTCCTTAAATGGCAGCCTCTTTATTTGTATGATAACAGAAATGGAATCTTTTTAGTGTACAATGCTCTTTTTTCCCCAAATGATACTGCTTACCTCAGCCTCAGAGAAGTTGAGACGCGTGTTGAAGTACTTTACGCAGTCCTTGTCCACTCTGAACCAATCATTAAAGCCATCCACATTACATGGTTTAGCTATACGACAGTATGATGTTACATTTGCATTGCCTGCTGTATCAACTAAGGGACAGAATCGCAACCATGTATATTATTATGAGTTCTAGGCCTTAAATACTAATCACGATCAGTGTTAGGTGTAATCCAATTACAAAGTGATTAGTTACTGTAATCGAATTACTGATAGTTGGATTTGGAACATATCTGGCATATGTTGTTAAATAAAGTATATATGAATTAAAAGTTACCTCTTTCCATTGTTAGGGCGTTACCACTCGCAAAACAGAGTGTAATTAACAAAATGTTAATACCCGCTGTACCCTGTGAATAGAAAATATCAGTGGAACAAATTTTTTATACCTCTAATAATTCCAAAATGTTTGCATTTGATTTAGATAATATATATTTTGCTTCATTAGTAAATTATTTCTACCACACCATGGATTTTGCAGCAATACCATTGGGTTGCAAAACATGCTAAATTTGCATAACTACACATTTGGAGAAATGCTATGAATTACGGTAGTGTAATATCTATGGGAAAAAGGTTTAACACCATACTGAATGTTACTGGAGAAATGGCAGTATCCTACCATCTCAGACAAACAAGGTTGAGTAAATATAACTTTACTTGGACTTCACCTTGTTCACTGACATACTGTAAGAGACATAACTCGTAAGATGAGAATGCCTGTAAGTTAAGGGTTTAACTCTCCAACTAGAGCAATCAGACAGTAAGTCTCTAATTAACTGCACATAAGGTGCAGTGACATTGATAAATGTCAAAAATTCAAACTAAGACTCAATCCCAAACTAAAAACTTTACATAATTGTGCAGTGATAACAAAATAAGGATTTTATTGTTATTGGATATGAGGAGTGTGTTAATTGGAGAAGAGGACTTACCATTGCAAACCTTCCACTTTAAGTCTTCTATCTGTCCTCAGTGTAACATTTGCATTTGTCTCAACGTTTACCTCTTAATTTATACTATTCTGTTCATTTTCACAACTCCTCCCATTCTCTCACTCAAGCTATCTATCATCAGAGTATTGTATTGACCTAGGAAACTGCTTCACCTGTACATTGCCTGCATTACCATGTTGCTACAATGGCAAAATGCATATTTTCACTATATATTACTCTTGTACAAAATGATCTATTATGTAAACTACATATATCTCAGCTCTGTAGGTCCATACAATGCAAGTGAATGGTGAACAGAACTTTGAAGCTCCAAACAACATATAAAGGCAGCATAAAAATAACCCTTTAGACTCCAGTGTTTAAATCCACATCTTCAGAAGCAATATGTTAAGTGCGGGTAAGAAACAGATAAATATTTAAGTCGTTTTTACTACAAAGTTTCTTCCTGCCATTGTGGCAATATACACAAACAATGCAAATCGGCAAAAACAAAAGAAGAAGAATGTGGAAGTGAAGTGGAGATTTATAGTAAAAAAGGATTTAAATATTGATCTGTTTCTCATCCCGACCTGTCATATCGCTTCTAAAGACACATATTTAACCACTGGAGTCTTATGAATTACTTTTATGCTGCCTTTTTGGAGCTTTAAATTTCTGGCCACCATTCACTTGCATTGTATGGACCAATAGAGCTGAAATATTCAGCTAAAAATCTTCATTTGTGTTCAGCAGGGGAAAGAAATCATACATATCTGGGATGGAGTGAGAATGAGTAAATGATGAGAGAATTTTCATTTTTGGCTGAACCATCCCTTTAATGTACAAGCCATGCATTTAAAAGATCCACATTTCAATGGATAAACGCAAACAATGCAAAGATTTAGCTGGACAAGTGCTTTATTTAGGTTTACATTCATGTATTCAGAAGTCACTTTCTTTTGAAAGTGACTTTCTTATTGGCCAAACAGTGTCCTGATCATTAAAACATACATAAATACATTAGCATAAAAATATTTGTGAAATCGTGATCTATTTAGGACTCTTTTCTTATGTTTTAAATAGTTAAGTGTGGTGTCTTTCACTAGAGTGAATGGATTCAATTATTGTTATTCCTTGCTTAACTTATTTTTTTATTATTTTTTTTTTGTATGAAACACACTAGTAGGTTTATCATTGAAGAACATTGATTATCTGGCTATTCTTGCAGACAGTTGCGGTAAGTTGGTTGGAAAAAGGCATCTTGTAAATGGCATGCAACTAACAACTTTTGTTATCAGATTCAAATTTCAAACAACACAATCCAACCAATGAGTCTTGTGGTTACAGATACAGTTGCTAGCCTCTTTGACTTTTGGCTTTCACACATGCCATCGCAAACCAAAAAAAGTTGTTGCAACTCAGAGGCTGAATGACTTTAGAGGTCAAGAAACAAATAGCCCACAGCACATGTTATTCAACCAAAAACCTACTAATGTGTTTTAAACAATAAATGCTTTATGACAAATTTATTATTTGTAGTTACTTAAAGTTAAAGACAAGGATCTTAAAATACTTCATCATATCCTAGTTTAAAATGCCGAAACAACTGTAAGTAGGCTAAGCCATTTGTTGGTTGATTCCCCTTAAAAGTGTTGGCTCTGTGGTGCTACCAAAACAATGTTCTGTTTGAGCATCCCAATCAGCCCGACATAGCAACATTTGGGGTGTTTGGGGTGGGGCTATCTGTTTGTCTGACCAATGCAGATGTTTGGGAAACCTGTTTGAAAACAGTTGTTATTTTTGCTGTTCCACTGTGTGAGAGTGTTTGTACAAAAATTTCACACTTCCCCTTTAAACTGTAGCTATTAATTGAACTCTTCAATGTGATCTTATTTGGGTGTTCCCATCAAATACTCTACACGAACGCATTATTGCACAAAAAAAGTTGGATTGCAACAAATAGAACAGAACACAGATGTCTTAAGACGCGTTTTTAAAAGTTGACGTTCTGCTCTCCTGCACTAGACGCTGAAAAAACAGTGAGATGTGGCACAATGGTCAAAGACACTTGTCTAGTGCATGTTTACGTAGAAAAATAATACGAAAACAGGGCAGATGGACGTGAAAATGTGTTTATGCAAATGTCCCCTTAGCATGATTAATTTACATCTGTCACCTTTTGTCAGTCACTCTATACCACACTCACACTGTATGTTACTATCTCAACTCATCCTTTCACATTTTCTTTCTTTCACACATTTACTGCTTTCAAAGTTCATCTTTATCACACATGATGAAAACCTTTTGAAAAAAACTGATGTATAATAACACAATAGCTGCCTGTATTAGATCTTAATGCATTAGGCTGCAAAAGCATTAGTATATCTCATTAACTATTATAGCAAGACAGAAAAAAATGCCAGAAGTTGTCTTTACTACCTCGGTTTGTAATATTTTGTATGTCTATAAAATAGCAATATTGCTGTCTAAACACATCACATGTAGTGTCCTACTAAAGTTCTAAAGTTAAAGGTTTGTGAGTTTTACTAAGCAAAAAATAGACACTGTAATAGCTAAATGTTTATACACCTGCTGTAATGATGGAACCTGGCTTTTTTACATCGATTATACAATTTTTTTTTTTGCCATTTATAGCTTGTTGCTCTTTGTACCAGTTTACAGTGATAAAGGGCTTGTACAAATTAGCTCACTTGATGCAACCCATGTTGCAAAGTCTCCCCTGAAAACTTGTGTACCTGTATGATGTTATTTCAGTGCAGCACAGCTGAAGTTACAACAGTAAGTAACATTGATAAGTTCAATCTGGACAGTATTGTCATCATGGTTGGCTTTTCAAGTTTTATTTATGTTGTTGTATTAGGCTGAACACCAGCTGAGGAGACAATATCAGTGTATCAATTTGCTAGTAATTATGGGAAGTCAGATTCTTTACAGCAAACCGGTTCTTTTGGATGGTTCGTTTCAATGAACTGGTTCAACAAAACGATTCACCAGTTAATTTACGTCATTTTGTAATGACGTCACTATATATAATGAATATGGTAATATATATAATGTATATTACACTATGTATAATACGCCGGCATCCTATATTACATGCACAAACACATTCAATAAAGCCATATGTAAAGGCATATTATAACAATTATTTAATTAAGTTATAATAATAAGGGTGTTTATTGTCATCAGTGTTTAATAATAATATAATAATACATAAGTCTTATATAGCGCTTTCCAAGGAACTCAAAGACGCTGTACAAATGAAACAATCAATGGTGGAAGTGGTATTATAGATTGTAGGCAAGGTGAAATAGATGGGTTTTGAGCAGTTTTTTGTAGGTGGTCAGTGAGTCCGAGTTTCTGATGTGGATGGGGAGTGAGTTCCAAAGGGTGGGGGCAGCGATGGCGAATGCTCGGTCCCCCAAAGTTCGGTGTATTGATTTGGTGATGGGTTTGAGAAGACCTAAGTCGGCAGAGCGGAGGCGTCGGGCAGGGCGGTGATGCTGTAAGAGGTCTGTGAGATATGGAGGTGCCAAGTTATTGAGGGCTTTGTAAGTGATGAGTAGAACTTTGTAATGGATGCGCTGTTGTACAGGGAGCCAGTGAAGCTGTTGAAGGACGGGGGTGATGTGGTCTCTGGAGCGGGTGTGGGTGAGGAGGCGGGCAGCGGAGTTTTGAACGTATTGCAGTTTTTTTATATCAGAGGATGGGAGACCATATAGGAGACTATTGCAGTAGTCGAGTCTTGATGTAATGAATGCATGAATGAGAGTTTCCGCAGCAGATGTGGAGAGGGTAGGGCGTAGACGAGCAATATTACGTAGGTGGAAAAAGGCAGTTTTGGTGATATGACGGATATGGGACTTAAATGTGAGTGTGGGGTCAAAAATGAAACCAAGATTTCGGATCTGGGGAGAGGTGGTAACTGTATGGCCATCGACGGAAAGAGTGAAGTCTTGGGAGGAGGGGAGGAGTGATTTGGGACCAATGACGATGATTTTCGATTTATTGCAATTTAGTTTAAGGAAGTTGGCGTTCATCCAGGATTTTATTGCAGAGAGGCAGGTTGTGATGGTTAATACTGTGGCAGGAGTGATGGATCTGGTGCTAAGGTATAGTTGTGTGTCGTCTGCGTAACTATGGAATTTTAATCCATGCTTGTGAATGATAAGTCCAAGGGGAAGCATGTACAGGATAAACAGAAGGGGACCTAGCACCGAGCCTTGAGGGACTCCGTGATTGACAGGTATGGTGTGAGACATACAGTTGTTGATGGATATGAATTGAGATCTGTTGGTAAGGTAGGAGGTGAACCAGGAGAGAGCTAAGCCAGAGATGCCAAGATATTGTAGGCGTTGTAAAAGGATGGAGTGGTCAATGGTGTCGAAGGCGGCAAAGAGGTCAAGTAGGAGGAGGATGGAGAGGGAACCAGAGTCAGAGGCGAGCAGGAGGTCATTTGTTACTTTGAGTAGTGTAGTTTCTGTAGAGTGATGAGTACAGAATCCAGACTGAAAGGTTTCATAGAGCTAATTTGATAGGATCGAAACCGAGCGTTCCAGGATTTTAGACAGGAAAGGTAGGTTAGAGATGGGGCGGAAGTTGTTGGGGTTGTCAGGATCCAGGCCAGGTTTTTTAAGTATTGGTGTGATGGCTGCAACTTTGAAGGAAGAAGGAACTGTTCCAGAGGTGAGAAAGGAGTTGATGATAGCCATGATGAGTGGGGTGAGGCAGGGGAGGCAGTGCTTGACCAGTGCAGATGGAATGGGGTCCAGTGGGCAGGTTGTGAGGTGGATTTTGTTGAAGTGGTTAGTGAGATCGGTTTCTGTAATGACTGATAGGGAGGGGAGAATGATGTGAAATGGGATGGATGAGTCAAATTGAGGGTCTGTGCTGGGTGAAATGTTCACAGAGAGTTCTTGGTGAATGCTATCGATTTTGTATTTAAAGAAGTCGATGAAATTATTGCATTTGTCCATGGTGAATAAGTGAGTGATGTTGTCAATGGGTTTGAGTAATTTATTAACTGTGGCAAACAGAGTCCGAGGGTTGGAGGATCCAGAGTGAATGATCTCAGAGTAAAATGCTGTGCGGGCTGATGTGAGCGCTAATCTATAATGATGGCTGTGATCCTTGTAGGCTTGTAGGTGTATAGTGAGTCCAGTTTTCTTATGTAGGCGTTCCAGTTGTCTGCGTTCTTTTTTGAGTTTGTGCAGTTCAGGAGTGAACCAGGGAGCAGAGCGGGAAAAAATAACTGTTGCAGTTTTCACTGGTGCGAGAGTATTGAGGCTGGATGTGAGTGTGCAATTGTAGTGAGCTACTAGGTCGGCGGTGGTTGAGTTTTCAGGGATGCTGGGTATGGAAATTTTGTTTGTGATATGGGAGGAAAAGGTGGTGAGACAGAGGGACTTTAGAGTTTCATTCAGTGATCTTACAATACATCCTACATTAAAGTTTTGCACATAAAGCACCCAATACTGACACTGATATACAAACAGGGATGTTCATGTTTAAAGCATAAAAAGTGATTCAACTAGTCTTAATCAACTCACCCTTTTTTACACAAACCATGATCCAGCTCATCACAACTTCAGATATAATCTGCATGCACAAATTAGTTTACATCTCTGAACTGAAACGTTTCGACCCCTCATTTAAGTCCTTGGTTCACGCATGCTCATCAGCTGCTCACTGATCAGCAGTTCTCAGTATTATGTCCGAAAGAGGCGATTCTCAGTTCATTGTACTGGTGACTCACAAACTGCTGTGATCCACTCAATGTGCTGTCCTCGATCAGTGTACTGTTGACTTGGGAACTACTGTCCTCTGATCAGTGTACTGTTGACTTGAGAACTGCTGTCCTCAGATCAGTGTACTGTTGACTTGAGAACTGCTGTCCTCAGATCAGTGTACTGTTGACTCAAGAACTGTTATGTGCAACTCCTTGTACTGTTGACTTGAGAACTGCTGTCCTCAGATCAGTGTACTGTTGACTCGAGATCTGCTTTCCTCAGATCAGTGTACTGTTGACTTGAGAACTGCTGTCCTCGGATCAGTGTACTGTTGACTCGAGATCTGCTTTCCTCAGATCAGTGTACTGTTGACTTGAGAACTGCTGTCCTCGAGATCAGTGTACTGTTGACTCGAGAGCTGCTGTCCTCAGATCAGTGTACTGTTGACTTGAGAACTGCTGTCCTCAGATCAGTGTACTATTTTCTCGAGAGCTGCTGTCCTCGGATCAGTGTACTGTTGACTCGAGAACTGCTGCGAAAAACTCAATGTACTGTTGACTCGAGAGCTGTTATAATAATAATAAAAAGTTTATTTTATACAGTGCCTTTTTTCAAACTCAAGGTCGCTTTGCAGGATGAGTGTAAACGAAACAAAAAAATATATATATTATTTTAAGAGTCAAAGATCAAAAAGATATGTGTTGAGATTGAGTTTGAAATCATGTATGGTGGTGTGATCATGGAGAGACTGAGGGATAGAGTTCCAAAGCGAAGGGGCAAGTGGGCAAAAAGCCCTACCACTTAGTGAGGTCAGCTTGCAAAGTGGAATGTATAATAGGCCCAAATCAGATGATCTAAGTGAGCAGCAAGACCATGTAAAGCTTTGAGTGTTGTAAGGAGAATTTTGTATTGGATGTGAGAGGATTTCTTTGAGTAGATGAGACTCTAGCTGCTGAATTCTGGAGGCACTACAGTTTGTTTATTGTCTCAGTCGGGAGGCCAGAAAAGAGGGCTGTAGTCTGGATCGTCTTCATACGTTGATAAAACGATCCAGTATGTTTTATTTGTTACACTCTCTGTTTTTCAGCAAATTACACCTGAAACATTCATTTCACCCCTTAATCAAACACATGCTCAATGTCAGCAGCTCATTGGTTCTCAGTATGTCGGACACCTCCGAAAGAAGCAATTCTCAGTTAAATGTATTGTTGACTCGAGAACTGCTGCGAGCAACTCGTTGTACTGTTATCTTGAGAGCTGTTGCAACCCAAGAGTTCAGTCCGATTTGTGAACTAGTTGGAATTGCAAAGAAGAGTTGGCAAAAGCAGATATCACCAGTTCTAGGATCATATTACTCCCTGTTATCGGCTCATTTAGATTCATTTAAGATAGAGTAAATTGTGGATCAGTGTTGACTTGAGACGTGAACTGTTTCAAATGATTCAGTCCGATTTGGTGAACTAGATCAACTCGTTCACTAAAAAGAATCGGTTTAAAAGAATAATTTGTTCACGAACTAGACATAACTATTTGCTAGATATTCTTCCCCCTGCCCAGTAGGGTGTATAAACACAAGAAGAAGAATGTGAAAGTTAAAGTGGAGATTGACTGAGCAGGGAGCAGAATTTACAGTACAAATTGACTAAAATATTGATATTGTTCTTACCCACACCTATAATATTGCTTTTGAAGACATTGATTTAACCACTGGAGTCATATGGATTACTTTTATGCTGACCTATGTGATTTTTGGAGCTTCAATATATTGGCATCTATTCACATGCACTGTCTGGAACAAAAGAGCTGATCAATTCTTCTTAAAATCTTCATCTGTGTTCTGCTGAAAAAAGAAAGTCATACACATCTGGCATGGCATGAGGGTGAGTAAATGATGAGAGAATTTTCATTTTTGTGAAATCTGCGTTCTTGTTTACATGATGTTTCAGAATGCTTCTTTCTGCAAAAACCCTGGAATAATCCTTTTTCTTTAATGCTTTTAAATGTTGGTCATTGTATTACATCCTTTACAGCTAAAAACATTTAGCTCTGTAGGCATTTTACCAAGAAAGTGGAGCATCTGGCCTTTATGTTCAAAATACTTCCCACTTCCCACTTCTGCCTCTGGGGGCAGGGCTTCAATTTTTGGTAAGCACAGACCGAGTTTAACTTAAGAATATTTAGCCTATGGTTTATGGTCAGAATTACCTCTTTTATTTTTTTATTCCATGGTGGGATCCAGCTTCATACGCTTCTTTACTACAACAGCTTTAAAAAAAAAATTAATAATGATGCAACAGAAACTTCTAATAGTTAGAAAAATGCCATATTGTTTTATGTTTTCCATGTTCCAAAACCAATAAGATCCACCCTATTTTTAAATGTATTCTTCTGTCCCGTCTTCCCTTCTCCTTATGGCTCCAGTTCATCTCCACGCAGTCCTCATTGTATCTGAATACCCGGTTAGGCTCACCAGGTGTCCAGATTTGATAGCTTCATGATGAACCATCAGTCTAGATAAATTTACCAGACTGAGAGAATGAGAAAGAGATAAAAATAAAAGTAAAGAGATGCAGAATGTTTGGGTGGACATAGGTATTTTTGTGGGGTTAAGTGTAACACATTTCTGTGTCCTTTACCTTAAAGAATTCAAAGCCTCCAAGCCAAGTAAGCAGGCTACTTGGGTTCCCTTTTGTAGGAACTCAAGCTGCATAATCACATTGGGACACACCCTGAGTGTCACGTGATCTGAAGTCCTTGTACAATCACGCTTAAAGCTAAATGTTTACATGACAATTATCACAAGGTTTATTTCTATTTTTGCCAAACTTATTTCAAACTAAGTTCTCTCTCTGCTCGTATGAATGTACACAATGTGACGAGGAGCAGGGCGTGGCCGGGCTGTGAGGGTGCAAGGCCGGTGTGAAGTCAACTGATCAGTGGGAGAGTGGGATAAAGGGGAGCCAGAGACACCAGTTCAAGAGAGAGAGAGAGAGAGACATGTGCGGCTGCTGTATGTGTGTGCGTCTTTGTTTTATGTTGTTTTAAGTTGAATTTCTGTCTTTAAAGATACGTTGACTGTTCTGCCGGTTCCCGCCTCCTCTTTGCCCATCCCTTACTCATTACATTGGTGCCGACACCCGGGAAGGAGGAGGGATGCTCTGTCATGGAGTCCTTGCCACTGCCGTCCACCAGGGGAGGAGGCAGTGTTGTTTTTAAAACAAGACGAATCTAATTGATATTGTTTTAAGGATTTTTAGACGTGTTAACTGGAAAACAATAAAAAATTATTATCAAGAACACGATTTTTGCCCTAATATCAAAGGTCTTACTAGAAAAAATAAATCAGGATCCAATGTGAATTTTATTGATAAAAATATGATCGTTTTTGGTAACATGTGCATGTAAAATGGCTAGAAATAGCATTTTAGCTTAGCGTAAAGCCGACAATTTAAACAAGGTTAATTTCTATTTCTTCTGCTCCAAACTTACTTCAAACATACTTCTCTGTCTGCTCATATATGAACACATCTTAAGAAAGTTTTTTACCACTGATCAAATGCACATTGGATCGCATCATTTATATGTATAAATGTTTTCCATCTGAAAGGACTAAATATTAAATTAAACAAATTACAATAAAATGTAAAGTAATCTCTTCAGTAATCAAAATACACTTTGAATGTAACTGTATTCTCGTTACAGAACATACATACAAGATTGTTACAACAGAAAAAACACAGGATTTTACATAAATGATGATACTTCACCCGTCACCATCAGTGTTATCGCGTCTGCTCTATTAGACACAAATGACTCGCAGCAGCTGTTGATGGATATTTACTTTTTTTCCAATAAATTAAGCAAACTCTGTCTGCAAATGGGTGTTTTTAATTTCCATAGTGTTGGCGCTGTGACAGATATGAGGTCAAATATGATCAAACAATGATCTTATCTGATCAAGACCACCATTTAGAATATAACAGGAGGAACAGATTCCATCTTCACTAATGCATGGACTATTGTTTGTGAAAGGATGAGTGAATAAAATATCATACTGCTAAAATTATGTCTTTGCATTTATTTTGAATGCTGTAAATAATATTGTTCAATCAAAACGGCTGTTATTAAGTTTCGATTTGGAATGAGATCATATTTAATTAAAATATAATTATTTATTGTATGTGGGTTAATAATTTAAGAAGTTAACACACATATTGTATGTCTTATGGTAGTCAGATGGTAGTTTTAATTTCTAATTACCCAAATTCTTAGACTTTAGAAGTGTGTTAAACATGTGAGGATGTGTATACATCAACCTGTTACATGTCCGACATAATCATACAGGCTCACTAAACCGAGTTAAAACTTGTTTTCCCGATATTTCAGAAAATAATCCACATAATTTCTTCACTGTATATCATAGATATTCCTTTATAATAACATTTATTAACATTAAAAGATATTATTACTTTATATAAAGCTTCAAAGATTATTAAAACTGCAGCTCTGCCTATTTCCACCATTAAAATCTGCTGCTCAAAAGAACCAGGAAGTGGGGTTTTCTGCGGTGTGACGTCAGAGTAATTTCATCTATAGGAAGTTCCCTAGCATTAGGGGCCTCTAGACTTTTATTTTTAATTTATTATGGTCCTGTGTTCTTGTTTCCTTTTTTATATGTTGATTGTCTCATAATGTCTTGTTTTAGTCTTGTTTACCACATTAGTCTGTATATTGCCCTCTTGTTCTCTTTTTAGTCTGATCGTTTGTAGGCTGTAATGTCAGTAAGTTTTGGTAACCTGTGTCTCTAGTCTCTTGCATTATTGGATTTTTGCTAATTGACAATCAAGCACCGTTCTTTTCTACCACAGACAGTTATATCTCTTGTGTTACAGACACATTCGCTGATCTCTTTCCCTTTTAACTTCTACTTTTTACACAGCAAACTAGAGATAATGGAACTGGTTGAATGAATGTACTGGTGGTGTGACTCAAGAGTCCAGTTTCAGGGAAGGTCAGAAAGGTTGCTTTTTAGAAGAAAAGCTGGAAAGCCTTTTTACAAACTACTCCTACTTTCACGTTTACTCAGCACTTTCATACTTATTCAGAAATCCTCATAACACATGAACGCCTCTTTGCATGAGGAAATTTGAGAAGAACAATGATTGAACAGTAGCCTAATAACTATAAATAAAGACTCATTAGTCATGATAAAATGTGTAAAAAAAACTTGCACCAACCTATTTGAACTTTGTCCACTAATTGCAAGCTTGCCATGTTCTTTAGATCGACAAATGCTGAAAGTGATACACTATGGCTGTCTATAAAAGGAAGACTGATCTAATTAGCTGCATAGTACAGCGCAAAACATCAAATGTATTACAGTGAAGTGCTAATATATAACTGTACTTAAGGTATCAGTACTATATACCTGTTGGCACTCTACCTCAAGGTGTTTTTTCCAATTTTATTTCAGGACTGTCTACTAAGCAATTTTGTTTAAGTTTAGAACTGTAATTCATTCTAATATAAAAGATAATTAAAGTAAATATAAGTGTTTTTGTTTTTATTTATCTGCTTCCCCATAGCAAAAATTACAAGCAAAAATCAAAACTATCTATTTCTTAATGGCAACTCTATATATATATATATATATATATATATATATATATATATATATATATATATATATATATATATCAATATTGTTTGTCAGGTGTTGTCTACATTTGATCAATGCATTTAAGTTTTCATTAACACTTGGCTAAAAGTGGGATTGAGACTTACATTTTATGTAGATTGTGAAATTTTCCATCACTTTTTCACAATAAGTTTATAATCACAAATTAAAAACACATATAGTTGCATTTGTGTGTACAAAACAATTTCAAATGAGTAAACATTCCTTAATACTAATGTTATTGGTTTTGTGAGACTATGAGAAAGATCATGCATATATTAAGATCCAACACAGCAATATTGTATTATTTGGTAACACTTTATTTTAAGGGTCCACAATAATGCACTCGTTAAGCATGAATAAGACATCAATTAACACTTGACTGAATGTAGGGTAAAGCTATCTCAACTGGCTATCACCCCCTCTTCTAATGTGAACATTTTACCTATTCAGATTCTTGGTTTGTTTTTGCATTTTATTTAAATATATTTAGTTTTGTATTAAAGACAACTTGACATCCTGTTCTTAAGTATAATTTGTACATACTCAAGTTATTGGATTGCTTTGCACTTATTAGGTGGTATTTTAAGTATACTGAACTATATTAAGACAGCAATATTGAATATTAGAACCGGTTTTACTTAATTGTTACTAATGAATTGTGTTAATAAACTACTACTAACTTACTAATTTATTAGATACATTTATTAAGTATTTACAGTATTTGTAGTAAACAAAACAAAAAACTTCAATTTGATTGTAATTAAAATATGTGGAAAAAGATATTTTTATAATTTATTAGAAACAGATTTGAAAAGCCAATAATTAGCTTTAATTACTGACTTAACCCTATAACGCCGCCTGTATCAAATTTGATAAGCTATTTTCTAAAGACTGCATCATTAACTTATTCAAAAGTTTGTAGAAAATCCTGTTGTCTGCAATGTATTAAATGTCTGCTGCTACCTGGTGGATGTTTCCGGGCATTTCTCGATGGAGAAATATGTTTTTTAAATTTTCCAAAAAGTTTTGCTTTAGTATTGCAAGCAATACAATTTTTTTTAAATGTGTAATCTATGCTGATTATAATAAAGAAAATTGAGAGTAATGATTATATTGCTACTGATATTTAAATATGTGAATATAACCAGTTTGGTTAAAATTTTGTACATTATTTTATTGAAAATGCATGTTGAAATCAATGTATCAAATATGATACAATAGGCTTTTAAGGTATAGCTTTCAATCACCATTACATTACATTTATGCCCACCACAAAAATTCTTTTTATAAGATATATTTAAAGTGTGAACTAAACCTTCTGTGAGTTTTCATATATACAGCCTGCTCTGTCATTATAAAGATCTTACTATATTACATTACAAGCTATTATGTTGTCATCTCACCTTATGATGTCATCAAGTTCCTTAGACCCAGGGAAAAAAGTTTAACAATTTCCCTTTTTTAAATGTCAATATAGTGTTTGGTGCATACAATACATATGATAACAATTGTTACATTTCAATCCATATTTATAGACCAAGGAGAGGAATTTGTCATGGCCAAACTCTCAAACATTTGGTATCTCTATAAAGCCCAGGGAGTCTTCTGATAAGACCCCAAGGTTTTCCACTGTAGCATGTATAGGCTAAGAAAAACTTAAATATCAAATGTCCAACACAATTATGAATTGCTGGACCTCAGGAGGATATTGACCTTTAACACCTAATGTATCAAATATGATACATAAAAAATTTGAAAATAAATAAAAACGTGTACATTTCGCTTTTTATAATTTCTTTTTCTAATGGTAATTAAAATAGATTAATATAAAACAAAATTAATTTTCTGATCATTCTTTCATAAGTCAGGCTTTACAGAGTTAAAACTGTTTAGTAAACTTGAAATGTATTTACATTAATTACATTAATTTCTACACAAATATAAGACATTCAATAAATTGTATATTATGGCTAAGTTAGCCTTACTCTACATTCTATTAATTATTAATTAATGTCTTATTCATCCTTAATTACTGCATTATTGTGGACAGTTAAAAAAGTGTTAATGATTATTTACCTAATACTATTATTTACAAAATAAGTAATATACAGTATATATATGTAATATACATGATATATATTGCACAGATTCTGACATGGGTGTTTGAGAGAGTTTTTCAGTAAACATTCCTAACAAAAATGTTTGGACCATGGTTATTATTAAAATATTATTTATAGTTATAGTAAATTTGGCTGCTGTAAGCAGTAACCTATGGAAGTAGGTGTAAAAAAATATCTAAATAGTTTGCATAGACTTCTAGGTGGTAGTTTCTATGTTTAGTGAATAATGAGAAAGATTACGAAGTGCAATGAGTAAAGCAGAATGATTTTGGAATCCTCCCCCAAGTGCTGCGATCAGCCATTATTCATATCGTCCAAGGGAAAACGCTCCAGAGTCATTCAAGGACTTCTCTTCTGGTTTGTCTAACTCCTGGCTCTGTTCTCTGGTCCTGTATAATGAATTACTGCTCTGAATATGTGAATCCGATACCTAGAATAAGAGCAAAAGATTGAGTGAGATGATGATTTTTAACAAGATAGATAATTTCATGTTGTTGGAGACTGTCTTAAAAAACAAACCTCTTCAAATTTCTTAGCTTTGTACTGGTCAGCTCCTTTCAAGAAGTTCAGCAGAATGATATCACAAAGGACTGTTCCCTAAAATAAGGAATGTTAAAAAGGCATGAGTTTTGCTCCTCTTTAAGTTCTGAAGCCATTGAAAATGCCATTATTAAACATTTTCAATATTATAATATTTATATTATATAATCAATCAATTTTTTTAGGAATACATTCATATATCCATCCATTAACATTTTGTGTTAGAAATATTTTATTAATTGTTATAAATGATAAATTAAGAAAATGTATGTAGTAGCAAGCAGTAAGTTGCCAACTGGCACTGATTATAACATGATCAACAATACAATATATTCCATGATTTTTCACAAAGTTAATCAATGGAATTAAGGATATTTTGCATTTTATTTCCACTAATTGCATTTAAATTAATGATAAATTAATGTTTTGTCAAATTTGCATTCAGGTCTACCTCCATTCTGGTGTGCTACGCCCACTTTTCACAATCCAATCAATTACCGGTTAATAAAATGAATGCTGAAGTCTGTTACTGTTTCTGTGTTAAAGAGGTCATGTCATGAGGAATAACATTTTCCTTGATCTTTTGCCACATAAGAGGTAATTTTACTATAAAAACATACTGTAAGTTTCAGAAGCTGCAAAAATGGCTTGTTTGGAATTCATGGAACTTGTGAAGTCATATCCGCTTGTCTTGGTGTAAAATGGAAGCATTGTGTGGCAAAAGAAAGTGTTTGTTTTGAGCCATGCAGCTGCAGTGATGAGCTCGACTCGAGTGACAGAATGTGCCACTGTAAAATTCCGCTGTCGTAAATGTCCCATTAAAAAACTGTATAAAGAGTAATAAATTACGCATTTATTAACACTAAATTTTTAAAAAGTAAAAATACAAAATTTCCATTCGAAATTTACTTGAGTAAAAATTACCCACAATTAAACATCCTCAGAGAAGTGAAGATTTTCCAAACAGTTACTCAAGTAAATGTAGCACATTACTACCCACCTCTGCACAGGACACCTTCATGTGCCTGTCCGGATTTAAATGTTTTTCTACATAAACATGCACAGAGAGACATCTCTAACAGCTTGAAACATATCTTGGGCCACTTTTCACTTGTCAAGTTACAACTCTGAAGAGGAGAAGCTCTCTGTCATTCAGCTGCTGCCTCGCATTCTTTCGCCCATCTGCGCTATTCATGATACTGGAAACTGGGTGTGTCTTCAATGTATTTTAGAGTGGATTGTATGTTCGGCTCATATCATACCACTCATAATTGTCAGAGATCAGTCAAGTTCATTGCAGTCCACCACTCAAAGATCACTCTCCCCAGAATTCTAAATCACAAACACCAGGTCATCACTTATCACCTCATCAGCCAACTCATAAAAACACTCACCTTGTATCCAGTCTTTGTCAAGCCTCCAACAGGAACAGACCATTTCTCCCTGAGTCCTGATATCTCCGTCGAGCCTGAAAACCTGAGTATTCCGTTTTCTTACCTGATTCATACTAACCCTATGCACTGTTGTTCTGCCATCTCCAGATCACTTATCTGATTCCTGAACCCTTGTCTGAGATCTGATCAAACCGGCCCGATTGCTCCTAGAAAAGAGAAGGAGTTAACGAACTGATACAGAGTGAATGTTCTACGATCCAAGTCATTTGGATTTCCAGTTGTTCTCCGTGCAGCGAACTATCTTCACTAAACCAGCACCTGAAAAGTCACCTGATACTTACCTTTCACCTTCTATACTTGAATAAAACTATATTTGAATCACTTACCTCCGATCTCCTGGTCTCTACCCTGACAGAAGGCTTGGCGAAAAAAGGGGAAGAAGAACAGCTGATGGAATCTGTTTGTAATATTGATAACCCTGCACAACCGACAGCCGCCGCTGTTAATCCCAGTCAGCCAGCTTCCAGCACTTCCGTAAACCCGCTCCTTCTCTGGTTTGCTTCTCCAATCCAACTTCCGTCCAGCGCCATTCTCCGGCCGGGCGGAGGATTGCAACGGTTTCCTGTTACAGTGTTAGCTCGCTCTAGAACAACAAATCCAGTTATACCCCACTGAAAAGTCGAGGGTTGCTTTTATTATTCAACAGTTATCAGGAGCTGCATTAAGATGGGCTGAAACTTTGTGGCTGCAGGAATCTACCGTTACTTCCTCTGTACAAGAATTTATAAACCATTTCAAAGAAGTTTTCGGGCGTCCAGTAGATGATTCATCCATCAGTGACAAGCTATTGCAATTACACCAAGGCAAGAAGTCAGTTGCTGAATATTCACTGGAATTCCGCAATCTAGCCGCCACCAGTGGGTGGAACGAAAAAGCACTCATTTCCATCTACCGACGTGGTTTGAATCCTACACTCCGCCTTCAACTTGCGATTTATGATGATAGCCTGGGGGGTCGAGAAATTCATACAGCAAGCTCTCCGTGTGCACCAAAGATCTCAAGGCTGCTATCGCGAAGCCCAGCAACCCACCTTTTCACCACCTCAGTACCCCGATAAATGACCCTCCGAAGTCACTGTCGAGAAGATGCAGGTGGATAACTATCGACTGTCCCAAGCTGAGCGTTCTCGCCGTCGAGAGTTAAAACTGTGTCTATATTGTGGAATGGGAGGACATTTTCTTCGTTCATGCCCTACACGACCTCCTAGAATGCTTGTGAGTTCTGTCTGCCGTCCGCCTCTGTATCAGCTCCGTTAATCGATATCTGTGATTCTGAAATCTACACGTTTCCATGTCTCTGCTACAGCCACTGTGGATTCGGGTCAGCAGGAGACTTCATCTCCGGGCAGCTCTGTCAGAAACTCCAACTTCAACAATCCGCCACCTCCAAGCCATACGCCATCCATGCAGTGACGGGTGAAACCATTAATCAGGGGTATGTCACGTCTCGAATTAAACCTATTCTACTCTGTATTGAAGACACCCACCATGAACTGTTTGAACCTTTTGTACTTGAGAATAGCCAGACTGATATTATCCTTGGCCGTCCATGGCTTATACGACATCAACCTAACATTGACTCGAAATCGGGTAAGATTTTGAAATGGGGTTGCCTGTGCTCGATCCATGAGTTTTGAACACCCGTATACGCCCATCGCCAACTTGCCCGACACCATCCCGATGAATTCAACCTCCATTGAAAGCCCCATAGACAACTTGTCGGTATCCATTCCTTCATGCTACTCTCAATATTCAGATGTATTCAACCCCGTCAAGGCTGCCAAGTTACCACCCCATCGAGCATGGGATTGTGCCATCGATCTGATTCCGGAGAATCCATCCCCAAGGGGCGAATCTACTCTCTGGCTATTCCTGAGCAAGAAGCCATGAAACAGTATATTGAAGAAGCATTAAAACAAGGCTATATTCGGGCCTCTACTTCACCTGCTGCCGCCAGTTTCTTCTTTGTCCCTAAGAAAGATGGAGGTTTACGTCCGTGTATAGATTATAGAGCTTTAAACAAGATAACCGTCAAGTTCAGTTACCCACTCCCATTGGTTCCCTCTTCACTTGAACAACTTCGAGAAGCCAAGATATTCACCAAGCTGGATTTGAGAAGTGCATACAATCTCATTCGAATCCGAAAGGGCTGACGAGTGGAAGACTGCATTCATCACTCCAGCAGGACACTACTGAATATCTCGTCATGCCGTATGGTCTGGTCAACGCCCTTCAGTTTTCCAAAGTTTCATGGATGAAGTTTTCCGAGACTACCTGAATCAATTTGTCATTATCTACATAGACGATATCCTAATCTACTCCAGAAACTTGGTGGAGCATCAGCAACATGTCTCTCAGGTACTCCAACGGCTACGTGAATTCTCCCTGTTCCTGAAAGCAGAGAAGTGCTCCTTCCATCAAACCTCAGTCGAATTTCTCGGTTACCACCTCAGTGAAAGAGTAGAGATGGATGATCGTAAAACCAAAGCCATTACTTCCTGGACCACTCCACAGTCTGTCAAAGAGTTACAACGATTTCTTGGATTTGCGAATTTCTATCGAAGATTTATTTATCAATACAGCCTGCTTACAGCTCCTCTGACCTCTCTACTCAAAGGAAAACCGAAAACACTGCTCTGGACCACTGAGGCTGAACATGCCTTTCAATCTCTCAAAACCGCATTCACCACAGCCCCTTACTCCAACACCCGAACCCTGAAAAGATGTTCATTGTGGAAGTAGATGCTTCTACAACAGGAGTAGGAGCGGTGTTGTCACAAGACTCTGCTTCCTCACCTAAACCCATGCCCTGTGCATTCTTCTCCCACAAGCTATCTCCTGCAGAAGTGAACTATGATATTGGTAATCGAGAACTCCTGGCCGTTAAACTTGCGCTAGAAGAGTGGAGACACTGGCTAGAAGGAGCCAAACATCCATTCCTAGTTCTCACAGACCACAAGAATCTGCAGTACTTGAAAGAGGCAAGGAGACTTAACCCACGCCAGGCCAGATGGGCACTCTTCTTTACTCGCTTCCATTTCCAGATCTCCTATTGTCCGGGTTTGAAGAACGTCCGAGCAGACGCCTTGTCCCGTCTCCATGCCCCCGAAATTTCCCACGAAGAACCTGAGAGTATACTCCCCGAAAAAATGTTTGTCAATCCCATTCAGTGGGACCTAAATGAACAACTGCTTGAAATGTCTCAACACCAACCCAGTCCTCCAGAATGTCCTATCGGAAAGATATACGTACCCGAAGAATTTCGTACCTCTCTAATCTCCTCCAGCACACTCGTCTGTCGGCACAGGTCATCCTGGAGTTAATAAGACCTATTCCACTCTTCAAACTCGATACTGGTGGTCCAACATGTTACAGGATATCAAGACTTTCATCCAAGGATGCATTCTCTGTGCCATGAACAAGAACCCTCGTCACTTACCCACTGGAAAACTCATGCCTCTGCCAGTCCCATAACGACCTTGGTCGCACATTGGAGTCGACTTCGTCACTGACCTTCCTCCCTCAGACGAGAATACATGTATCCTGGTAACTATTGATCGTTTTTCCAAAGCCTGCAAATTAATTCCCCTCAAGAACTTACCCACAGCCTTCAGGACTGCAGAGCTATTGATGGAACACGTCTTCCGAATTTTGGCATCCCGGAGGATATTGTGTCAGACAGAGGGCCACAATTTATCTCCAAGGTGTGGCGAGCCTTCTTTGCACTAATGAATGTTACAGTGAGTTTAACATCAGGGTACCACCCACAAGCAAATGGTCAAGCGGGCGAAAAATACAAGATGTCAGTCGTTTCCTTCGTACTTTCTGCCATTCGAATCAACATCTCTGGAGCCGATATCTCGTATGGGCAGAGTATGCTCAAAACTCCCTTCGACAAACCTCCACGAATCTAACACCATTTCAATGTGTACTGGGTTATCAACCACCATTGTTTCCATGGTCCGGTGAGTCATCTGAAGTCCCCGCAGTTAACACTTGGTTCCAAAACAGTGAGAGGGTATGGAACCAAACTCATCATCATCTCCAACAAGCCTTGAACCGTCAACAACACTTCGCAGACATTCACCGCAGTAACACTCCCGAATATCAGCCTGGGCAACTGGTCTGGCTTTCGACCAGAGACATCCGTCTAAGACTCCCTTGTCGTAAACTAAGTCCGAGATACATTGGTCCATTCCCGTTGTAAGACAACTTAACCCAGTCACCTACCAGCTCCGTTTACCAGCCCAATATCGCATCCACCCCTCATTCCATGTCTCACTCTTGAAACCCCATCATCCACTTGTTCCTGTTCCCTCCACAGACCTAGTGCACGATGACAACCCCCCAGTACCTCCCATTGAAGCCGACCCCATCTATACTGTTAGAGAAATCCTGGACTTCCGACGTCGTAGGGGTCTACTCGAATATCTGGTAGACTGGGAAGACTATGGCCCAGAAGAGAGGTGTTGGGTACCTCGAAGGGACATCCTCGACCCCATGTTACTCACAGAATTCCACGAACTTCATCCTGAAAGGCCTGCTCCGCGACCCGAGGTAGACCCCCACGACGTCAAGGTACTAGGTCAGCTGGCGTGACTCTGGAGGGGGGTAATGTCAGAGATCAGTCAAGTTCATTGCAGTCCACCACTCAAAGATCACTCTCCCCAGAATTCTAAATCACAAACACCTGGTCATCACTTATCACCTCATCAGCCAACTCATAAAAACACTCACCTTGTATCCAGTCTTTGTCAAGCCTCCAACAGGAACAGACCATTTCTCCCTGAGTCCTGATATCTCCGTCGATCCTGAAAACCTGAGTATTCCGTTTTCTTACCTGATTCATACTAACCCTATGCACTGTTGTTCTGCCATCTCCAGATCACTTATCCGATTCCTGAACCCTTGTCTGAGATCTGATCAAACCGGCCCGATTGCTCCTAGAAAAGAGAAGGAGTTAACAAACTGATACAGAGTGAATGTTCTACGATCCAAGTCATTTGGATTTCCAGTTGTTCTCCGTGCAACGAACTATCTTCACTAAACCAGCACCTGAAAAGTCACCTGATACTTACCTTTCACCTTCTATACTTGAATAAAACTATATTTGAATCACTTACCTCCGATCTCCTGGTCTCTACCCTGACAATAATACAATTCAAGCTTTGCAAGGGAACTGTTATCTAAGGACGGGCCAGTTAAAAACACTTGGACGTGATCGTAAAAAAACATGAGTAAGACATTTCATATTTCACATGTCATGACCGTGTGATAGTTTATGGTGCTGACACTCTGTTTACACGGGGTGTGTCCGTTGACACGACACGATGCAATGGCTTGAGGCTGTCCACACCGGGCATGTTGATATGAACTTTCTATTAATATTTAAATATCAAGGAAAATGTTATTCTCCATTTCATTACCCCTTTAATATATTTGGATGCAATGTGTTGGATGTGTGTTATGTGTAAACGCTGACATTTAGTTAAAGAAAGTTTTGGTTCTTATTAATTTTCTTCTGATTGAGTTTCAAAAATGGCTCTGCTCGAGGGGCTACACGATGTTAGCCAATCATAACATTTGGCACAACATTTACGTTGAAGTTTTAAGGAGGCCCTTATGCCAAAACCGAGTGTTTCAAACAGAGGGCCAGAGACAGGGCGCAAAATTATATTTCTAAATGCAGTCAGTAATTTATTTTCCTCACTTAAAAAACATTTAATTCTAAAGAAATTAAAAGTCATTTTGAAACATATGTATAAAATAATAACCACTTGTGTAAGATGAAGATCTCATTCATATCAGTAACCTTATAAAAGCTCTTTTATTCTACATGTTGCAGGGGCGCCTCATGGGGGCAGCCATGTTAGCATCACATGACCAGCTGAACACTACTCGCTTAATCTCAGTAACTGCCCAGTTATTGGACACTTTTGCGTAGTGAATTTCTACAATCCAGGCATCCAGGCTACTAGGTGTCAGTGTAAGCCAAAGTAAGCTACTTCGACATATATATAAAAAAATGACTGAGTGCACCTTTTCAAATACTTTTATTTATCCCAACTTAATATGCAGAGACAACTGTAAGCAAGCCATTTGTAGGGGCAATAAAAATGCCTCTGTTTGTTTTGAGTGACTCGTCCATACCAACACAGTAACCTTGACTAAACAAGTGGTGTGAGCTGGGAGTGAGACTATCTATTTGTTTGTTTGTAAACAATGCTTATTTTTACAATTCCATTCGGTGGCATGGAAGAAATTACACACATTAGCTTTAGTCCTGCCTTACATTTTTTTTATTGTTGAATATCTACTTTCACTCAGCATTGTCACATAACAGACGTACAATGAGTTACGAATGGCAATTCACTGTGACTATAATGTTTAAAATGTATCAAAACAGAATATTGTATATTAGATACACCTACCACACCCACAGAGGTGAAGGCAGCAACCATGTTGATTAGAGTTGGGATCATATCAAATTTTCCGGCCTGTAAATTTGAGCAAATAAGCACACATACAAAGATTTACAAAAAAGTTCCATTTAAAAACATTTGTAAAAATGTATATTTAAATATGGGATGGTTCACTCAAAAATGTATATTTTGTCATCATTTACTCACTCTTATGTTATTCCAAACCCATATTACTTTTTTCCTCTTATGTGGAACACAAAAGGAAATTTTAGGTAGAATGTTAGCCACAGCCACCATTTACTTATATTGAATGTGACTAAGACTATCATTCTGCCTTCTTTTCTACCTTTGTGTTCCATGGAAGAGAGAAGGTCTTACAAATTTGGAAAAACATGAGAGTGAGTAAATTATCGTCACCTTCCTAAAATAATTGCCTAAGTCATTTTTTCACTTTTCTCAGAAAACACAAAACACTGAACCAATAATTGAATATATGATATTTATTGATAATGTCACTCAAAAAGGTTATGGCATAAGATGACTACTGACATACTAATAACAATGCATGTCAATTATGTAACGTAACGGGAATAAATGACTTAGGCAGATTTTTGAACATGCCTTTGTTACTTAGGCAATTTTAAATTGACAACTCTGTCAACAATAAAACACTAACAAACAAACTAAACATCATTCTGAGGAGGCATGAGTAGCTTTTCCATCTTCTTGATGCACCTGCCATCTTAAAAAACTTGTAAAATTGTCTCATTGCCTTTTGACTTAGGCAAAATAAAACGGCCTAAGTCACACACTTGACATAGGCCATTATACTATAGGGGTAGAATTGCATGATCTGTTCAACTGAGGATGTGGGCGATTTTACCAAAGGTGGCCAGCATCATAAGGAGATGACTTATGCAAAAAAATCATTTTTGTCAAAAAATGACTTAGGCAATTATTTTAGGAAGGTGACGTTATGACAGAATTTTTATTTTTGGGTGAATTATACATTTAATATTCAAACTAACCAATTAAAATAAATCTTTCCATCTCATAGAAGTCAGAAACTCACACAAATACATTAGCATAACTTACGTCTCCATTAACCAGCACATCAAATCTGATGGCATAGGCTTTCAGCAGAGTGCGATACTCAGTTCCGTTCTCCATTTTAAAATATTTTGCATACCTAATGACAGATTAAGACATGTTAGCAGATTTTGTTTAAAGATTTTATTTCCAACTGTGCATGATTTGTCATTCTTTCATACAATAAATGTTCAGTATGCAGTATGTTCCTAAAATGTTAGACAATTCGTTATTCTGAATCACCATTCACTTTCATTGCATCTTTTTTCCATACAATCAAAGTAAATGGTGACTGAGGCTGTCATTCTGCCTCTGTCAATATCTCCTTTTGTGTTCGACTGGAAAAAAAGAAAGCCACAAAGGATTGGAGCAAACATTAGGGTGAGAAAATGATAAGATAATTAAAATTTGGGGGGAAAACTGTGAACGGTGTTAAAAAAGGTCCAGAACCTGAAGTTGTATCCTGGAGACACAGAGGTTTTCTCTGACATGGCGTCCAGACGAGTGAAGGAGTAGGCGGGCTTACACTCATCGTCTGCTTTATCTAAATCACATACCCATGCTATTTTTATCCCTATCACTCCCCCCTGAGAGAAAGAGAGAGAAAGAGAGAGAAAGAAATTACTTCCACAATTTCACACCAAATTTAAATTCTGTCATTATTTACTTACCCTCATGTCATTCCAAACTCATTTGCTGTTATTGTTTCTGTGGAACGCAAATCTTTACATAGATTTGTTTCCATACAGTTCATTGTGACCATGTATGTCAAGCTCCAAAAAGGCCCAAAAGGTCCATATGAAAGATACAGTAGCTTTAAGCATGGATCAAGTGGAAATGTATGTTGTTATTCACTGATAATTTCCATCAAAGCTCTGAAATCTCATTTGCATTCACATCCAGATTCAATAAGTTCAGTAAGATGCATTACACCAAGTTTGATGTTATTGACAGAAAATTCCTTTGCTTTTTGTGTGTGTCTGAAACGAAATTGGAACTGAACCTCAAACCGAACCTTAATTTTGGTCTGTTCCTCACACAGAGCTTTGTTATGTATTCAGAAGACTTGTAATTGTAAACTAATGTAGTGCATTAGTTGTGCATTAGTTTTATTTTCATTTTAGAGCTTGACAAACATGGTCACTATGAACTGTAATTTTATGGAAAAGAGCATAATAAAGATTCTTCAAAATTGATCATGTTGCGTTCCACAAAAAAACAGGTTTGGAAGGTAATTAATAATGCTATTTTTAATTTTGGGTGACTTTTTCCTCTATAGAGAAAAGGGTGATGCAATTTGAGAGTTTTATCTATTGTCTTAACTATGAAGCTAGATGACAAAAGGAAGAATGCAAGGGGAAAAATATACAGTAAAGGCAAGTGTAAAATAATTGAAGGGAATTGAATGGAAAGACAGAATGAGAAAGAAAGAGGTCTCACTTTTTTAGCAAGAGTGGTGAAGTCTTGCTGTGCAAACCGGATCACTTCCCCCACTTTGAATATGGGACAATACATGTTATTCTCAAAGTCAAAGTTACATTTCTTTATATAACTACTGTTGATGTTGGGCAAGAAGTTTCCTCTGTAAGGAAAAGAGACAGATTTGATGACACTTGGGATTTCTGAAACATTGAGGGCTCTTATATTCATGAATACCAACAAGAGATGTTGTTACAACGCAAATGCTTATAGAAAAGACAAAATATAATTTTCATTAACTGATTTTGGTCCTCTTAAATATATTTTCTGATAAACTCAAGTACATATTATTGATGTGTTTGTCAGTGTTTGTTTGCCATTACTTTGTGAAGTTAAAACGGGGAAAGCGAATGCTGTTCTTAATGAAGATGGTGAAGTTCTCCACCTCCATCATGGGGTTTCTAAATAAGAAAGGAAGACATTTCTATTATCTCTTCTCTTTATTCAACAATCCATTCATCCATGCTGTCATTCATTTCATATGTTCATTTAGAGTTGGACTTACGGTTGAACGTCATCAATCTCTGCTGGACACCACCCTCTGATCTCACAGGTTTTGTGTGTCATATTGAAGTTCACACATCGGCCTGTCGGCAACCCTTGAAACACAATCAGTGGAATTGAACAAAACATTTAGATCTTACTTTGACGATTTTGAGCTGTGGCCAAACTGACTGATACAGATCCATCAATAAATAAGCAATATCACTTTTATACAACAGTTCAACCAACAAGTACATCATTCCAAAAGAAGCCATATCAGTATACTGTTTGTTAATCTACAGACATGGTTTGGGGTTTTCCAAAATCCCTAAACCAATATCAAAATTATCAAGTGTTACTCCTCCTACAGCTTTCAAGCTACATCCACCAAACTTGGTACAGACCTACTGACTCTTCTGACTTAGTGTGCAATGTCTTCTCTAAATTATCCGACTTACGGTTTTCCCGTAGCGGGTGATCAAGTATCCCACTAACTTACATTGTTGGAATGTTCAGACGGACCAAGACTATTCAAAAAATTCAAATGTTAACTCTTTCTCTCTCTCTTGCTTTTCTTTCTTTTTTATTTATCTATCCATCCATCCATCCATCCATCCATCCATCTACTGTTAGATAGAGCTATCTGCTGGTCTTACTGTAATACCTGTATAACCATCAAACTTCAAACTTTTACATTTAATTTCATTCAAGGTTTTGTCAATCCAACACCAAAGTTTGTCTTGACTTTACCTAGTCAGACAGACAGACAGGCAGACAGACAGACAGACAGAGAGACAGATAGCCACCTACTGGCATAACATGCAGAAATGGCCACAGAATGAATTAGTGAAAGAAATCAAAATAAACGATGAATCAAAATCCCCACCACTATTTGAAAATCCTTCAACCCCGACAAACTGATACAAATCATGAAGCTCCCTGTGCTGGTATACTAAATAACAGCACTCTTGGCCAATCAGATTCAAGGACCGAAAACTAACTGCTGAATGAGTTTAGATAATTTATTGTTTAGAATATTAGAGCTTGACTTAAACAAATAAGATAAGATAATATGTAAAATCTTACCATTGCTAGAAGGTTTTGACAAATGCTTCTTACATGCATTGTCATCATCACATTTGAATTTCATCTCACTCTGAACAGATACATAGACAAACACATGAACATACACATACAGCCATCTATGAAAATGTAAAATTGATGTACAGTAATCTAGAAAGATTTCAGTTCATTACAGAACACACATATTCAGAATAGGTTGTCTTGTCTCACCTCGGGACAGTTTCCCTGTACTTGGTTCTCTGTTGTGATGAGCTTAGTGATGATGCAGAACACTGACGCCCCCTAGTGGACACACACACACACACACACACACACACACACACACACACACACACACACACACACACACACACACACACACATGCACACACGCACACGCACATGTTGGTGTGACTATCCTTATGAGGACTCTCCATAGACATAATGATTTTTATACTGTACAAACTATAGATTCTATCACCTAACCCTACCCCTAAACCTAACTCTGCATTTTTACATTTTCAAAAAACAAAAATATATAGACAAGTGTGTTTTTTAAGAGATTTGTATTATGGGGACACTAGAAATGTCCTCATAAACCACATATATAGCATAATACCCTTGTAATTACCAGTTTGTAACCTAAAAAAATTCCTCGTAAACCACTTAAACCTACCTACCCACACACACACACACACACACACACACACACACACACCGTTTGTTTTTCTCACATGGTGTGGGCTTTCACTGACTTCCTTTGTTTTTATACTGAATTAATGACTTTTATCCCTTATACCTAAACCTAACCCTCAAACAATCCTTATTGTTCTTTTACACTTGCTCATAAAGACATAATTTAGTATGTTTATTGAGTGGTCCCCATGATGTAGGCAAACCTTGAACCTTGAAATAATACAAAAAAGTGCTATTTGTAAAGCTACAAATTTGAATTACTTGAGTCGGTGTGACATAATCGGCTACATCCATGATCCGGTTGTTATACTCTCCAAAACCTTTGACTTTAGTCATCACTGATGATTCAATAGCTGTGTCTCTCACTTGATATGCTTTCTCGGTCAAAAACACCCAACTGAGTGGAGTGGGGGATTGGGTGGAAAGAGAGAGAGAGAGAGAGAGAGAGAGAGAGAGAGAGAGAGAGAGAGAGAGCAATTAACAGGTTACTTCCTTTTGAAATTTCTATAATACAAGATACTATAAATTTTGACAAATGTGGCCAAAAAAAATTGTGTACGTTTTCCAAGCACTTTCTTTTCACTAAGAACAAAAATTTGATGGCGGCGGTTCTTCCTCTCATATAACAGATTTTTAAAATACTTCACAACAATGATGTCATCACACATAGATTGAAAACTACATTTACAGTAACTGTCCAATTACAATTAACCACGTTTATTAGAACATGATTCATTTATTACCTACAATTTTCTTAAAATGAAATATGTCATTATTTTCTCTGTTTCAAGGTACAAGCTAAAATCCACAGAATCTGTTCCCCTTTTGCTGTTGTACATACAACTATAAACATCACTATGTAAAAAATGCCATCTAACACTCACCCAATGAAGTATGTGATGATGAGGAGTTGGACAACACGGTTGATGATGCCGATGGTCCAGCTCTTAACCACCACGGACTTGGTTGTCTCATAGGTGAAGAAATCTGTTATACAGCCCCACATCTTTCCAGCACACTTCTACATTCACAAAAACTCACACCCTATGAGCGTATAAATGTATTTTTGTAAGATTGTGTATAGGAGAATATAGCGTTAATGCAATCCAAATGCTTTATCCTGGGTTTTTAGATATCTAAAACACACATATGTCAAAAAAAGTTGTCAAAATCTTTTCAATAATCTCCCTTATTTGTTTGCCTTATGGATAAATCCACATCGTAAGATCAGTTCCTTTCATACAAACCCTCTCTCTGTTTCTCTTAATCCCTCCCTCTCTCCTCCCTCTTTCCTTGTTTCCTCCTTCAGTTATTCTATCCTGTCTTCAGATGTATAATTTACATTTATATTCTTAGCAGACACTTTCTTAGCAACTTACAATACAGTGCACAAATCAAATTAGTTGCAAAGCTAAGCATTAGTCACAAAGAAGCAGCTCCAAACAGCTCCTACTGTACTGTACATAAGCATGTTTATAACAAAAACAACAGATACTGTATAAGAGTATGTGTGAGGTCTAGTAGGTGAATCCTAAAGATGTGAGTCTTGAAGCATTATTTTGAGCACGAGTTGTTTCCACCACACAAACAAATACAGTATTGAACTCTCACACGCACATTATATCATGACCACAGCAGGGACGTTATTAAGAAACTGTTTCACACAGGAAGCCCCATTAGGATGGAATGTAAATTACTATATTACAGTGGTGTTTACAAGTCTGAGTCCACATTGTAAACAGGGATTTAAAGCAATTTTGTATTTTTAGCACCATTCTTTTAACATCAACATTATAAGTACATAAATGTACTTATTAATCTTTTATAACATGCCAACTCTTTAATAAATTCTTCATATGTGTCCACTTTACATCATGGTACAGTTTCATAGGTTATAAATATTGAATAATTGTTATTGAGCATTTATAACAGGTGAGTTGAAATGCTCACTATTTGGCAAGTTTTGCTTGAAAGTTGACCTTTTTATTCATGTTTTTAAACCACAGATCAATGCTTTATAATGTATTTTAAATGATTTATTAGTCATTAATAAAGCCCTTTATAAACCATTAAAAAGGGAACATACATGTAAAGTGTCACCAAAAAAATAATTTCTCCAAATAAATATTATCTCCAAAAATATTAAAAAAAATTATCTCCAAATAAATAAGTACATTGACCATGTTGACTCCTTCGTACGAAAGGTCAAATTTCCTTGCTTCCATTAAATCATGCAAGATGCTCTTTGTAATATATCATGCTGTGATAACATGGATCATCAGTTAATGTGGAGTTAATGCCAGTTTAAGTTCATGCTATCAGAACGAAATGTATATAATGACACAATTCTTCAGAGATAATTTGTACTTATTTTTAGTTATGCTGATTATGTATTTTGTAATGGAATATTTTTTTAATATTTTCAAAAGTGGACATTTGTATGTATGTGATCTGTACCAATGAGCTGATGCAATGTATAGTCATTTCCAACTCCATCGGCTTGTTAGCTTAATAACATGAACATCGAAGGAAGGACGACCTTCTAACACAGAAAAAACAAGCGGATAATTTATAAAGAGCTGAATGAGAGTACGGTATCATACCATCATTAACTACAAGCCAATTATCAAAATGGAAAACAGTAAGGCAATTCAGGAAACTGCCCCTTTGATCACAACCAGCAAGCACTAAGACAAACCACAATTCCAGCCACAATTGAGGGGTAATATTTCGAACCATGGCCAAGAGTGGAACCATTTAGCTTGTGGTTATCTCCCTCTATAACTTCAATACAGCTGGGACTCACTTCCCCACAAAACACACACAATGCAAGAGTAATGCATGACAGAGGAGTGGTGCTACACTCAAGCACTGCATGCTGGAGTATTTGAAGATGTCTGGAAGTCAAAGATAATGCTAGTGTTAGATGTCTCAAACTGATTCGATTGTCTTGAAACAGGAGCTGGAGATGAAGAGAGGGTACAGAATGAAAAAGGAGGAGAGAGAGGGTGAGGAAATGGATGTGACTCAATACAAATTGGTGAACAAAATCATCAATACACCAAATGCAATAATCAGCAAAGTGGTTTGAGACCCATGATTGAGAGAGAGAAAAAATATAGAGAAACGTAACGGATACTAGTGGGAGTGAGGCAAAAAAATAAAATGTAACTAATGTGAAATAGAAGGAGAGGGGAAGATGAGGGGAGAGATGAAGGAATTAAGGTACTCTTTTACACATGTACCAGAGGCGACAAAATTCTTTAGAGGTTTTAACGCAAGATAAATAAATAGAAACTAAGGAGATGTTTTGTAAAATAATTCTAAAACATAAAGGTTGTCTTTGGATGAGGAATATGATAACCAAAACAACAGAAACAACAATAATAATGGCAATATTTTTTCTTACTTTTAACCCCACCATATTGGCATGTTTATACACTTAATGTTTGTTTGTTTTTTTATGTTGGGCAAAATTTTGTATAAAAATACTCCTAATATTTGTTTTATAAACCCCCCCCCCCAAAAAAAAAGTATTAATTTACTGTCTCTGCCTCAGCAACAGTTGAAACCTGCTTAGAAACCTCATCGCAGCTATGGAAACTTGTTTATTCAATATACTACAAAGTATAATGTTATAACATTTTCATAATTTTAATATTTGCATATATAAAAAATTTGCTAGATTTACACTCCTAAATAAGGCAGAAACGTGTCATCACATTGTTAAAAGGGTCCATTGTTCCCAATGATTTTTCAGGGTGGACGATAAAACAGGCAAAAAAGAGCAATATCTAGAGACCAGACTATGACAGACTTTGAGGTAAGCTCTTTTGACATGGGCCAGTGCGTAACCACCTAGCAACCACACAAAACACCATAGCAAGTGCATAACAACGTGATAAAATACTCTGAATAGCATAGTAGCATATTGGGGGCAGTGGTGGCTCAGTGGTTGAGGCTCAGGGTTACTGACCAGAAGGTTGGGGGTTCAAGCCCCAGCACCACCAAGATGCCACTGTTGGGCCCTTGAGCAAGGCCCTTAACCCTATCTGCTCCAGGGGTGCCGTATCATGGCTGACCCTGCACTCTGACCCCAGCTTAGCTGGGATATGTGAAAACTAATAAATTTCACTGTATATATGCAAAAAAAAACTGTGTGTATAATGTGTGACCAAAATAAAGGATTCTATTCTATTCTATTCTATATATATATATATATATATATATATATATATATATTACAAACCAATAAAAATACTGAGCTGCTAAAAAATAAAATACTGAATAGCAAGCCCTAGAAACCACCCGCAACAACTTAGAATTGTGGCGGCGAATTTTGGATGGGCAAGCACTACTATTTTTCTTCAGAAAAAAAAAATCTATAGTTACAGTATCTGTATCTACACTCACCTAAAGGATTATTAGGAACACCTGTTCAATTTCTCATTAATGCAATTATCTAATCAACCAATCACATGGCAGTTGCTTCAATGCATTTAGGGGTGTGGTCCTGGTCAAGACAATCTCCTGAACTCCAAACTGAATGTCAGAATGGGAAAGAAAGGTGATTTAAGCAATTTTGAGCGTGGCATGGTTGTTGGTGCCAGACGGGCTGGTCTGAGTATTTCACAATCTGCTCAGTTACTGGGATTTTCACGCACAACCATTTCTAGGGTTTACAAAGAATGGTGTGAAAAGGGAAAAACATCCAGTATGCGGCAGTCCTGTGGGCTGAAAATGCCTTGTTGATGCTAGAGGTCAGAGGAGAATGGGCCGACTGATTCAAGCTGATAGAAGAGCAACTTTGCCTGAAATAACCACTCGTTACAACCGAGGTATGCAGCAAAGCATTTGTGAAGCCACAACATGCACAACCTTGAGGCGGATGGGCTACAACAGCAGAAGACCCCACCGGGTACCACTCATCTCCACTACAAATAGGAAAAAGAGGCTACAATTTGCAAGAACTCACCAAAATTGGACAGTTGAAGACTGGAAAAATGTTGCCTGGTCTGATGAGTCTCGATTTCTGTTGAGACATTCAGATGGTAGAGTCAGAATTTGGCGTAAACAGAATGAGAACATGGATCCATCATGCCTTGTTACCACTGTGCAGGCTGGTGGTGGTGGTGTAATGGTGTGGGGGATGTTTTCTTGGCACACTTTAGGCCCCTTAGTGCCAATTGAGCATCGTTTAAATGCCACGGCCTACCTGAGCATTGTTTCTGACCATGTCCATCCCTTTATGGCCACCATGTACCCATCCTCTGATGGCTACTTCCAACAGGATAATGCACCATGTCACAAAGCTCGAATCATTTCAAATTGGTTTCTTGAACATGACAATGAGTTCACTGTACTAAAATGGCCCCCACAGTCACCAGATCTCAACCCAATAGAGCATCTTGGGATGTGGTAGAACGGGAGCTTCGTGCCCTGGATGTGCATCCCACAAATCTCCATCAACTGCAAGATGCTATCCTATCAATATGGGCCAACATTTCTAAAGAATGCTTTCAGCACCTTGTTGAATCAATGCCACGTAGAATTAAGGCAGTTCTGAAGCGAAAGGGGGTCAAACACAGTATTAGTATGGTGTTCCTAATAATCCTTTAGGTGAGTGTATATAATCTACATTTTCTGTTCTGTTAAAAAAAAAATATATATTTTGTGCTAAATTTACTGTGAGAACTTACAGGATTGGAACTAAACAGCTGTGTGGCCACAAGAAAGCCACTTGTTGGTGAAGCTAATTGGAAAAAATAGTTACAATTTGCTAGGGAGCATAAAGATTGGACTGTGGAGCAATGGAAAAAGGTCATGTTATCTGATAAGTCCAGATTTATGCTATTTCAAAGCGATGGGTGCATAAGGGTAAGAAGGGAACCGCATGAAGCGATGCACCCATCATGCATTGTGCCCACTCTATAAGACTCTGGAGGCAGTGTTATGATCTGGGGTTGTTTCAATTGGTCAGGTCTAGGCTCAGTAACATTCTGTGGCAGTAAAATGAAGTTAGCTGACTACCTGAATGTACTGAATGACCACGTAATCCCATCAATGGAATTTTTCTTTCCTAATTGCTCGGGCATATTCCAGGACGACAATGCCAAGATTCACCAGGCTCAAATTGTGAAAGAGTGGTTCAGGGAGCAGAGGAATCATTTTCACATATGAATTGACCACTGTAGAGTCCTGACCTTAACCCCATTGAAAGTCTTTGGGATGTGCTAGAGAAGACTTTATGAAGTGGTTCGACACGCCCGTCATCAATACAAGATCTAGTCCAAAAATGAATGCAACTCTGGATGGAAATAAATGGTGTGACGTTGCATAAGGCTGTCGACACAATGACATGGCGAGTGGCGGTTCAACTAAATATTAGAGTATGCAACACCAGCCAGTGTATAAATTCTCCTCTCTGTCCAAATTGGCAAAAAAAAAAAAAAAAAGAGATTTATAGTAAAAAAGGACTTAAATATGAAACTGTTTCTCACCCACTCCTATCATATCAATTCTGAAGACATGGATTAAACCACTGGAGTTGTATGGATAACTTTTATGCTGCCTTTATGTGCTTCATAGTTCTGGCCACCATTCACTTGCATTGTATGGATCTACAGAGCTGAAATATTGTTCTAAAAATCAACAGAAAAAAGAATGTCATAAACATCTGGGATGGTATGAGGGTGAGAAAATGAGAGAATTTCCATTTTTGGGTGAACCATCGCTTTAATTTGTCTGCAACTATAAATGACTGTGATACATAATAAATAATTGTCTACTTGTATAATTAATGCTTGCTGAGTGTCTTAAATATGTTACTGCTCATTCCATTAGGCTGTTGTCATAGTGAAGCAAATGGAAATGAAGGAATGAGGGATAATAGGAACACAGTTGTGTGAGAATGCAAGTTTCTGATTTAGATTTCCAAGCATCCTCCATCTTCATACTGTATCTTCATCTCTTGTCATCTTCATATCTGTTGCTTTCTCTCCCCACCATAACACCACATAAACATAAATGTGAACATGATAATGTTCTTAGCTTCCCAACATGGTTGCTGCAAAAATAGTAATTCTTCAGTTTTACTGTTAAAACTGAATGGATGTTACATTTTGCACAACACTATATTAGCTGACAGCTATCAGACTCTTTGTCAAGTCAAGTCATTTTTATTTGTATAGCGCCTTTCACAACACACATCATTTCAAAGTAGCTTTACAGAAGCTCAGGCATTAACAGAAGCTGTAATGTCTACGAGTCATCATTGAGTTTGTCTGTTGTTGAGTTTGTTGAGAGAGGGGAAGTTTGACCACTCTTAAATTACTCTGCTTTTGTTACTACCACAAGCTCTTTATCTTAAAAACCGCATTACATATCCAATTAATGACACTGTAGAAAACAGATGAGTGTGGATACACGTAGAGAACAGGATGTGAAATCACACTAAAAATTGAATTGTTCAGAGCGTGTTGGTGTTGGTTATGTAATTTTATCTATGGTGAGATCTAGAGCTGTTAGGGTCTGTGCTATCATGTATTATAAATATTTATTCGGAGACAAGTTAAACTCATTGCATGAATGCTTTGGAGATTATGTTTAGATTTAAAAGAACATATACAGAACATATACATGTTTTTCGGTTAAAAACTCTGTTTACTAAGGTCATTCAAGAAAACAGCGTTCCAGTGTGAGAGGGTTAAACATAGGAAAATCCATGCGTTTTTAACCAAAAACTTATGGACATGGCCTGAGTGTGGGCAAGAGTTTTAGATGAAGCACCAGGATTAATATAGCACTGATATCCCATGAAGGAGTATAGTTATTTTGAATAATTTTGGCTTAACAAAGCTCATATACTGGTAGAATCCATCTATCCATCCATCCATCCATCCATCCATCCATCCATCTGTCTGTCTGTCTGTCTGTCTGTCTGTCTGTCTTGACAAACTTACTTATCTAGTTAGTAGCTAAAGTATTAACAGTGGTTAATTTATTATCAACATAAAACAGTCTTTAACATTTATTTAATCATAGTCATATTTAATGCAACAACAAATCGATATGATGTATGTGCTAACCAACATATTATATTGTATAAAACAAAAGTTAATGAGATCAGATCAAGACAATCAAAAATAATTGAAGAAAACAAATATATACACACACACATATATATCTACACACACACATACATATACATATACATATATACATACATACAGCCATGGCCAAAAGTTTTGGCAGTGACATACATTTTGTGTTTCGCTAATTTTTCTGCTTCAGTTGTTGTGGTGTGGATTCACATTGTTTCTAGATTATTGTGCAGAGTGATCAGATGCATTTTAAATAATTGCAAAAAGCTTCATTGGCCAAAAAACTAACTAGAACAAAAACCCAAATTTCACAGTTTTTTTTTGGCCCTGGCAAAAAATGACCAGCTAACATCATTTCACCTGGGAAAGTGTGAAAGTGTGAACGAGTACTAGTCAGCTGAAATCACTATCATCCTGATTGGATTATAAAAGCAGACTGACTGCTATGTAAGGAGGGAAGTAGTGCTTCCAATCACTGTGTTCTTGTTCGCAATGGTTACCTCTAAATAAAGACGTGCAGCCATCATCGCTTTGCATCAAAATTACCTCACATGCAAGGAAATTGCTGCAAAGAATATTGCACCTGAAAGAACCATTTACCGGATCATCAAGAACTTCAAGAAGAGAGGTTCAACTGCAGTGAAGAAGGCTTCAGTACGTCCCAGAGTGTCCAGCAAGTGCCAGGACCATCTCCTCCTGAGGAGTCAGCTACGGAGTCGTGTCACCACCAGTGCAGAGCTTGTTCAATATTGGCAGCAGGTTTGTGTGAGTGCATCTGCACGCACAGTGAGGCAAAGACTTTTGGACAATGGCCTGGTGTCAAGAAGGGCAGCAAAGAACCCACTTCTCTCCAAGAAAAATATCAAGAACAGACTGAAATTCTTCAGGAAGTACAAGGATTGGACAGCAGAAGACTGGTGCAAACTTATTTTCTCTGATGAAGTCCCCTTCCGACTGTTTGGGACATCTGGAAAATCGATAGTCCGGAGAAGAAAAGGTGAACGCTACCATGAGTCCTGTGTTGTGCCAACAGTGAAGCATCCTGAGACCATCCATATGTGGGGTTACTTTTCAGCCAAGGGAGTGGGCCCTCTCACAATTCTGCCTAAAAACACTGCAATGAATAAAGAATGGTATCAAAACGTCCTGCAAGAGCAACTTCTCCCAATGTCCCAGGAGCAATTTGGTGATGATTTTCCGTGCATTTTCCAGCATGATGGAGCACCATGACACAAGGGAAGAGTGATAATGAAGTGGCTCGGAGATCATTACATTGAAATTTTGGATCAGTGGCCAGACAACTCCCCAGATCTTAATCCCATAGAGAACCTGTGGTCAGTCCTCAGAAGGCAAGTGGACAAGCAGAAGCCCACAAATTGTGATCAACTCTGAGCACTAATAAGGCAAGAATGGATCGCCATCAGTCAGGATTTGGCCCAGCATGCCAGAGTGAATTGCAGAGGTTATGAAGAACAAGGGTCAACAGTGTAAATATTGACTCTTTGCATATATTGAATGTTTTTGCCAATAAAAGCCTTTAAAACTTTTGAAACGCTTATCATTGTTTTCCAGTATACAATAGCAACATGTGAAAAAATGATCTACAAATACTGAAGCAGCAAACTTTGCAAAACACAAAATGTATATTACTGACAATACTTTTGGCCACGGCTGTACATATATATATATATATATATATATATATATATATATATATATATATATATATATATATGTAGTACCAAATGTAATTTATGTTTTTGTTTCATTAACAATAACCTTAAGTAATCTCAATAGACTGTATGGGTCAAAGATAAGGGTTCTTTACGTTTGGAAAGCAACAGTTCCACAAAGCTCTCTGTACAAACAGATAAACATAGAAGGACAAGACAATATCCATTGAATACACACTACTCAACACTACCAAAGGTACACAAGTGTATTTGAACGTCTTGAAAAACAAAAAAATGAAATGTAGACATTTTATTCTAAAATACATACTATCATGTACACCCTTACATCTGAAAAAGATGTCAGGGTTGTCTTCCACTGTTTATGAGTTATTATTGTCTTTCAATCTGAGCCAGACTCCTCAGATCTCGGTGGTGTGCTGGCCACATCCTCTTCATCATCAGACCCCTGCAAATAAAAAAGTGTGAGGAAAAGAACTAGATAATCATGATAAGGAAGACAATGAATATTAGTGTTTCATTTATTTTCTGCTTGTAACTGCTGGTATAAGTTCAAATAAATCTACATTTATCAACAAAATAAAACAGTGTCAGGACGGCTGGACTGATGAACCTAAACACAGTAGAAGTCAGAATACTGATTGGCCCAAATATAAAATTTATATAAGCGGTAGTAGTGGTGGTGGTGGAGTGGGCTAAAGCACTAAACTGTTAAGCAAAAGGTTGTAGGTTCAATCTCCACAACCACCTCCATTGTGTCCTTGAGCAAGGCACTTAACTCCAGGAGAGAGATGTGAGACCGCACTGTGTATGTACCTAGAAAATAGTTATCTTGAATTTAAGAACATGTTAGGTCATCCACTAGACACTAAAGGACTCCCATTCATTTACCCTGCCACTCACACTTTACTAAAGTTGTGTTGAGAAATATGTTTGAAAAGACTATTCTGCCATCCCAAAATATTTAAATAATAATCGGAAAAATCTTCCAGTTATTGATGTGTGAAAAGGGCATCAATCCCAAGCCTATATACCGGGTTCGGGAGTAACGGAACACATATAATGGGATTACATATTTAAAATACAAAATATAAGTAACTGTATTCCACTACAGTTACAATTTAAATAATTTTTAATTACAATACAGTTACATTCAAAAAGTATTTTCATTACTGACGAGATTACTTTGCATTTTATTGTCATTTGTTTCATTTAATATTTAGTCCTTTCAGATGAAAAACATTTATACATATAAATGATGCAATCCAAAGTGCATTTGATCAGCGATGAAACACTTTCTTATGATGTGTTCATATATGAGCAGACAGAGAAGTAAGTTTGAAGTAAGTTTGGAGCAGAAGAAATAGAAATAAACCTTGTTCTTGATAATCAATGTTCAATGTTATTGATAATAATTTTTGTATTTGATACGTCCTGAGGGACGTATATTATATCTTTGTGATAGTGATATTTTTAATGTGGTTTATTGAGTGTTGTGTCTCCCTGTGTATTTCCTTGTCACTTTCGCTCTCCATTAAAGCAGGATAATGAGGCCCACCTGTTGCTCATCACCCATGATTGGCTCAGCCCAGGAATGGAGAGTATCTCACCAGGTAGAGAGGGACACACAGAGAATATTTTCCTCCTGCACTAGTCATTCCATCTCTTGGTCCCAGCTTTGCAATTGTTGTATGCTAATGTGAGTAAGACAACAGTCTTGTCAGTTGTCTTTAAGTGCGAGTTGATAAACAGAATTGTCATTTGCAGTCGTTTACGGTTTATATTCCTTTGGTAATGCCTTACAGTTGAATGTGCAACTTCTACAAGTTTATTACCCCAGTTTTACCTTAATTTGAATCGATTTAAGTTGTTTGTGTTGTGGGGTTATTTAGTTGAGAGGTGGATGCCATTTACTTTGAAGTATTCTGTTTTCTCTTGGTTGATTATAGAGAGGGATTTAGGGAAGTGATTTGTGTTTTCTTTTCCTTTTTGATAGGCAAGTCACTCGCTAAACCCCTTTAAGAAGAATGTCTTTTTGTTTGTTATTTTGGCCAGTTCCACTCCTGAAGTTTTCCATTTATCCCACTGATTTCTTTAATAAATTTGTTAAATATAGTGCTTCCTTGTTATGGGAAGGTGTGTAACAAATGTTTTTGGAGAGAGTGCAAAGGTGATCCTGCCTCCAGGTCCCAGAGTAACCACAGAACACAACAACACGTGATATAGTAAAAATATAACAAATAACCTCTTGCAACAGCACGGCCCCAGCGCCTGTAGCGCTTGCATCTATTTGCAGTTTAAACGGCAATTCATAATTGGGAGCAGAAAGCACAGGAGCGTTACAAAGCAGATCTTTTGAAGCTTCAAATGCCCTGGTACATTCATCACTCCATGTGAAACTTTTGTTGTAACTCAGTAGGTCAGTAAGGGGGGAGACTACCACAGAGAAGTTTTTGCAAAAACCTCTGTAGTACCCAGTCATTCCCAGGAATCGACGTAACTCACGCTTATTATGTGGGTTCGGGAACATAAGGATGGCACCTACCTTGGCAGCAACAGGTTTCACACACCCCTGACCAACTTACTTGCCCAGATTTGGGACTACAGCCTTACCGAACTCACACTTAGTGAGATTCAGAGTTAGCGAGGCTTCAGCCAAGCGGCTAAATACTAACCTAAGGCTTTGTACATGTTCATTCCACTTTTTTGAATAGATGACTACATCATCTAAATACATTTAAAAATGTTGCACCCCGGCCAGGACTTTTTGCATAAGTCACTGAAACGTTGTGGGTACCCGAGAGCGAGTACCTTATACTGCATGAAGTGATCGGGTGTTACAAACACAGAAATTTCAGAAGCACGGCAGGTAAGAGGCACTTGCCAATATCCTTTAAGAAGGTCAAGCTTTGTAACAAACCTTGAGGATCCTACCCTATCAATACAATCCTCCATCCTTGGCAAGGGAAACGAATCTAGTTATTTTATTTACCTTACGGTAATCAGTACAGAAATGAAAAGAGGAGTCTGGTTTGGGAATAAGCAGACAGGGGAACTCCACAGGCTTTTGCTAGGCACTGCAAGGTCATGATGCAACATGTATTTAACTTCTTCTTTCATAACTTCTCTCTTTCTGAGATTCACTCTGTAGGGGTGCTGTTTTATTGGAGTACACTCACCTACAACAATATCATGAAACAACACGGTGGTCCTACCTGGCACACCGAAAACAGAGAGGGGTACGTGTGCATTAAACTAATCACCTACTCTCGCTGACTGTCAGATAAGTGAGAAAGATAAGATTAATATGTATTGATACCCTGATTTAGACTTAGGCAACGGTCCCACACAGTCTAGAATTAACCTTTCAAATGGTTCATTCATTACCGGTATAGGTTGTAAAGGGGCAACTGGACACTTTTGATTTGGTTTAGCTGCTAGATAACATACCGCACAAGTTCTACAGAACTCTGAAACAGATGATTTGAAACTGGTCCAGAAGACTTTAAGAAATAACTCTGGTTCTATTGATGACTTACCAGAGCCAGAAAGCACTTCAGTTTCTATCGTTAACTTACACTAAGAGGTTCAGACGGGATGCTTAAAAACATGTCAGAGAGGTCAACAACATCTCCACACTTCAAAGACTGTACACGTGTCACGGCACATGCAGGGAATGCTAAAGGAAACTGATGCAATTGTACGGTTCGTCTGCATCAAGCTCACTTGTTACTATTGGTCGGGGGAAAACCTTGCCACCTGCACGATCATTACCTAATATAAGGCCAACACCATTAATAGGTAACTGTGAACGCAATCTAAGCTTAACTGGACCAGTCACAAGGTCCGAATTTAGATTAATGTTATGAAGTGGTACACTATCACATCCCATTTCAATTCCACGTATCAAAACATTGGTGACAGTGTATGATTTTGTAGAAAAGGGCAGCAGTTCCTCTAAAATGAAGGACTGAGCTGAACCAGTGTCTCTAAGAATTAAGACAGGTCTGTGATAAGTGTCAGAAAAGGAAACCGTTCCAGACAGGAGAAAAGGCTGCATTGATGCACCCTCTACCCCACATAAACTAGGCACAGTCTGGACAAGCGCAACTTTCGTAGTTTTCGCATCAGCACCTTTCCGTTTCCAAGCCTGACACTCAGCAATCAGATGATCCGGTTCGAGGCAGTAAAAACAGACACGTCTGTCTCTTCCACATGTCTCTTAACTGTCTGAATGAACATTGTCTTTTGACACACGTGAAAACGCACGCTTCGCATCTCGTGTCACATTGTTTTTATTTGAAAATGACGCATTTGATGGCCGGACAGACAGAAATACATTTCGGTGTGTCAAGACAAATTCATCTGCCAACAGATCGATCCTGCATTAGCCATTAGTTTAAAGATGGACCTCTCGATTAAACAGCAGGAGAATGAAAATGTATGCTTAAAATTAAGAGTTGTGGAGGTGGAAGCAGATCGAGACATTAAACTCAGCAGTATAAAGTTGCGAACTGAGGAGATGAGCAGGAAACCCGTTCCTGCTCCGCGCTCTAGGCTCTCCTCTGTCGCTGTTTCTCCCTCCACACCTAGACCTGTTACTTCGAATGTAGAGAGAGAAAATCATGAATTCGATGTTAGTAAGTATATCAAGCTTGTGCCTCCCTTTCGAGAATCAGAGGTTGATGCTTACTTCGTTGCTTTCGAGCCTGTGGCGGGTAAGCTTAGATGGCCGAGGGATATGTGGGCATTGCTGCTGTAATGCAGTTTCACAGACCCACTCCTGTGCTTTCTGCTCCTACTTATAAATTGCTGTTTAAACGGCAAATAGATGCAAGCGTTACAGGCGCTGGGGCCATGTTGTTGCAAGAGGACTGTCAAGGTGTTGATCATCCAATCTCCTACTTCTCTAAGAAGTTCACTAAATGTCAACAGCTCTATAGTACCATCGAAAAAGAGGCTCTTCTGTTGGCGTTGCAGCATTTTGAGGTGTATGTGGGAGGTAGCTCTGTTCCCATGATGTGATTTATACAGACCATGACCCCTTAATATTTTTATCCCAGATGTCTAACTCAAACCAACGGTTGATTTGTTGGGCACTTATTGTTCAGGAGTATGACCTCAACATCTGTCATATTAAAGGTTCCTAAAATGTGATTGCTGATGCGCTTTCCAGAGTAGACCATGTTGAAAGATAAGGTGGTATATATCTGCACATATTTTCTTTTACACTTTGTGGTACATTTGTACTAGTAAAATGTACAACCTATGGTTGTAAACTTAATGGTGGGGGCGTTACGTCCTGAGGGATGTATATTCTATCATTGAGAGAGTGATATTTTTAATGTGGTTTATTGTGTGTTGTGTCTCCCTGTGTATTTCCTTGTCACTTTCGCTCTCCATTTAAGCAGGATAATGAGGCCCACCTGTTGTTCATCACCCATGATTGGCTCAGCCCAGGAATGGAGAGTATAAGAGGCCCACAACTCTCCTCACCAGGGAGAGAGACACACACAGAGAATATTTTCCTCCTGCACTAGTCATGCCATCTCTTGGTCCCAGCTTTGCAATTGTTGTATGCTCATGTGAGTAAGACAACAGTCTTGTCAGTTGTCTTTAAGTGCGACTTGATAAACAGAATTGTCATTTGCAGTTGTTTATATTCCTTTGGTAATGCCTTCTAGTTTATTACCCCAGTTTTACCTTAATTTGAATCTATTTA